>NW_020539726.1:6113548-6137320 GCF_003426905.1 Ctenocephalides felis | reverse complement strand
TTTTTTTTTTTTTTTTTTTTTTTTAATTTTATTTTTAATAGCAATCAGAATACATGTCTATTCTATGAGCTATTTGGCTTATGTCATTCACTCACACACATACACACACACTTGCAAACACACATATAAATTTATCGGAGAATCACTTCAATAAATGATTCAATTATTCTGTTCATATTATCTAAGGTTCCTCCATATTATCTTCGGGCAGCTTCTTCTTCAGTCTTCTTGAAGTTGATGTCTCAAGAAGCTGAGAGACTATATGGTTTGAATGATGTTGTAGTTTTTGAAAATGTTTTATACTGTTTGATTTGTATTATTTTGTTTATAAAATCAATATGAAGATCGTCGTGTAAAGTTTTGTTACTAACAAACCATGGAGCATCAGTAATCTGCCTCATTTTCGATTGGGCACGTTGCATTAAACGCTATGTTGGATTTGCTGCACAGCTTCACAATTCAATGCCATAATTCCATATGGGTTTTATTATTGCCTTGTAAATTAGAAGTTTATGTCAATCGACAAAATTGACTTGCGTCCCAGTAGCCAGTATAGTTCAGCGTTCTAATTTTCATAGTCTTTAATTTGGCGCGAATATGGTCCTTCCACGTGAGCCTGCGATCTAAATGCATACCTAAGTATTTGACGCATTCGGTGCTTGGAATTGCTTGGCCATAAAAATGTACTCCTGGGCATGTTGTCTTGTTCATTGTAAATGTTATATGATTAGACTTGCTCTCATTTATTTTTATTCTTCATTTTTTTGTCCAATCCTCTATAACATTTAGATGCCTTTGTAAAATTAGCGTAGCCTTAGATGCATCAGCATGTGTCGAAAGAATTGCTATGTCGTCAGCAAATGTAGCTGTTGTGGTTGATTGTAAAGTTGGAAAATCACTAGTAAAGAGGATATAAAAAAATGGCGCCAAAACACTGCCTTGTGGAACTCCTGCCTCAATCTGATGAGATATTGAAGTTTCAGTGTTTACCCGTACTTTGAATTTTCTATTGGCGAGATAAGATTCTAGAATATCATAATAACCACATAGAAGTAGCGATCTAATCTTCGATAAAAGTCCCTTGTGCCACACCTTATCGAAAGCCTGGCTCACATCTAGAAAGACTGCAGAACAGAATTGTTTGGCCTCGAAGGTATTGTTGATGACTCTTACGATTCTGTGGCACTGTTGAATTGTAGAGTGTTGACTCCGAAAGCCAAATTGATGTTCTGGAAATATATTCGCGCTAGTTAAGATATGTTGAAGCAGGAGTTTTTCGAGCGCTTTTGAAACAATTGGTAGAAGGCTGATTGGTCTATATGAGGTAACCAGTTGAATATATACGTTAGAAGGATGAATCCCTTCTTTGGCAGTTCTTTCAACATTTTTGCTGTCACTAAATCGCAACCTGGAGATTTATTATTTTTCAGTTTACTTATCTCTTCAATTATAATCTTTAATGAAAAGAACTTTATGCTATTCATTGAGTTGTGAGAAGGAATCATATTTGAGCTAAGGCCCGCTGCGTTAGAGTAATCTGGGTTTGGTTTGAAAACTGTACTTAAATAATAAGCAAATAAATCAGCTTTTTCTGCATCACTCCTAGCCCAAGATAGATGATTGCTGTCATCCCATCTAACAGGCGGATTTTGAATACGTGGTTTTAATTTGTTTTTAATTGGTTTCCAGATTGAGTTATCAAATCTATTTAGGTTTGATACGTAATTGTTGAAGTTTTGGTTAGAAATTTCTTTCAATCTGGATTTTAGTTTATTGCTTAAGTTATTGTATGTGTTCTTATCCGATGGAAAGTGAGTTGACTGCCATTTGCGTCTTGCTTTCCTTTTCTCTGAGATTAAATTTTTAATTTCAAAAGATAAAGGTTGATCGTGTTGAACTGTTGTTTCTGGAGTAGCAGTTAAAGCAGCATCAAGAAGTGTTTTATTAAATTTGTCAATAGCAGAGTCAACTTCCGATGAGTTCTTAAGACTAATTTTGAGATCAGTATTGTTTTCTATTTTGCAGCGGTATAGTTCCCAGTTTGTTTTTCTCGAATGAAGTCTATAAGGTTTACGAACATTCATAATTGAAGAACAGATAGTAGCAGTTATAGGTGAGTGATCTGAAGGGAGATCGCAGCTTGAATAAACATCTGTGTACCTGGAGTTTAAGCCTTTCATTATGAAGAAATCCAATAAATCGGGCTTCTTCATTGGGTCAGTTGGCCAGTAAGTCGGAGTGCCCGTGGAAAGAGTACCATAGTTTTGTTGGACAATAACTTCATACAGTTTTTTTCCTTTTGGATTAATCAGTCTTGAACCCCAATGTGTGCTTACTGTTAAAATCTCCACCAACTATAAACTTATTTCCAAGAGATTCAAAGAATTCAGAAAATTGTATATTACTGATTGTATGACGTGGAGGACAATATACGGCAGAAATTGTTATTGCAAAAGTTGACGTTTGTACTTTGATGGATGTTGCTTGTAAGTAATCTCTATTATATTTTTCAAGTTCATAGTGAGATAAATTAGATTTTATTAAAACAGCTGTACCCCCGTGAGCTGTGCCATCTGGATGAGTAGTATGATATACACGATAATTAGGAATGAATAAGTTTGAATAATTAGTGAAATGAGTTTCACTTACCAGAAAAACGTCTATTTTGTTTTCATTGAGGTATAATACTATTTCGTGTTTATGCTGCATAAGCCCATTGGAGTTCCATAGTCCTATTCTTAAAAATTTAACTATACAGCTAATTAATTTTGTTGATGTTGATGAGGGTAGATAACATATTAATAATCATAGTATTATATTGCATAAGTTGTTGAAACATATTTTTAAATTCAGTGAAGAATTGAGAAAATTCATTATTTTCATAGTTACTATTTTGTGTATTTGAGTTTTCGCTTCTATTAGATTTGATGGCTTGAGAGTATGACATGTGCTCCGTGTTTGTTAGTCTAGCAAATCGTTGAGGAGTGGCAGCAGTTTTGATGTTTATAGGGGAATTGTGTGATTGTTTTGACCCGTTTTTGTTGTTGAAATCATTTTTAGATTTAGTTTGTAATAAATTCTTATAGGCAGAACAACCTTTGTAGTTTGCTGTGTGAGCTTCTTCACAGTTTACACAAAAAGCTGGGGATTCTTTCGATTTCGTACATCGTAAACAGGGCATTCAGAACAGTTTTTTGGCAATAAAGTATTTCAAAATTATGTTATTTTATCAGACCAAAACAAGTAAAAATAGATATATAAATATTTAGATATTTAATCTTTATGTAACATAAATATATTTTAATTAATTAAATTTTATAAGATAGTAGGTGCATGGATTCGAAATAAGGAAAATTTCCTTATTGCTACTCATGGGGTAGTTTTAAAAATATTAAATTTAAATTTAATAAATTGTTGAATAACATAATTTTCTATAAATTTATAATACATATATTTTAGTTGAAATAAAATAATTTTGTTAGTTTAGCAATATTTTAGTTCAAATCGTATAGATTCAATTAACGGTTCAGAGTAAAATGATTTATTTTGAGTAATATTTTTAGATTTTATAATTATATTTCAACATATTTATAGTCAAAACTACATTTAAATCTCGATCGTCTTATCGATCGATAGAATTTCATTCATATTTTGATAATGCTAATTTTTAAAATAACCAAAAAAAATATTAATATTCGATTATTTTAATTTATTATGAGTATTTCTAAGTTATAACTGTGCATTATGAAGGAACGATTTGTCGTTGTCTAATAAATGTTATTTAAAACTGATATTTTTTGGCAATCTATCATTTTCAGAATATAAATTAATTTTAAACAATTTTAACAAAAACAAAACATTAATATCAATCATCAAAGATATTTTTCATAGATTATTATGAAGTATATTTATCACCATTTCATGTGATTCACAAATTATTTCTACATCACGATGTAAATAAAAGTGTGCAAACTGATAATCAATAACTAGCTGTAAGTGGAATTCTGTCTTAAGGCAATTAAGGCATCGTACCTTAAGGCAAACTGCTGGAACTTCCTGTACCAAAAATTATTATTTTTTTAAAAACGATTGACATTTTTAAAAAAAATTTACTTCGAAAAAATAAGATTTTTAAGAAACTGTAAATTGGACAAAAAATTACTTTTTTTGAAAAAAAAAAATTTTTTTAAAAAATTTTAATTTTTTTTTGAAATTTTTTGAAAAAATAATGTTTTTTTTTATTTTGGCATATCTTGAAAGATCTGAACTTTTTTTATAGCGGCTTTAACAAAGAGACAAAATGTAAAGCGCGTAAGCGCCGCGTCGCCGTCTAACGAATAAACATTGGTACGGAACCCATGTGAATGCAAACAAAATTTATACTTATTGTTACAATCTCTATAAAATATCTGATAATTTGATGTGCATATGTCTAATGATCACTTTTGACCGCCAAATGGCATTTTTTTCTACTTTTTTCGTTACATCTCCGAAACCGTTAGACCTGCCCTCATGAAAATTTGATCAATTCTTCACCTTGTCAATACAAGTCAAATGTTTTTTGAATTATAAAAATCAGACGCTCCGTTCTCTTAAAAACTGATTTACCGTTTTTGGCACTTTTTGCCCCGTATCTTTGGAACGGCTCGACCTGCCTTCGCCAAAAACTAATCAGCACGTCTCCTTATCAATACGAATCGATCAATACGAACTATTCAAATCGGTTGATCCGTGTTCCCGACATGCATACACACACGTACATACATACATACATACATACACACACACACACATACATCCATTTTTTTAAGGTATGCCAAAATGTTCAAAAACCTCTGAAACGTAAAGATATATAAAAATTTTCATTTTCGATTTATTTGCGATTACTATAACTTGCCCTACGGGTTAAAGTTAAATAAAAACTAACATTACAATATCCAAAAATTGCACACTATTTATTGAAAATAATCTTTTTGAAGTTACAAGCTCACATGAGATTACAAAGGAAAACGTTTTTTCAAAGGAAATGTAGTTAATTTATATATTGTAAATTGCATAAATTCTTATTATTAATTTTAACCATTAATAATGAGCAAAAAGTAAAATGACTTTCTGAAATCGTGTACTCAATAACTGTAAAATATGTTGAAATTTCAATTTAATCATTATGGAGAAAATTTAGTCAGACACTTAATACTAACTAACACTAATGAGCGCTATTTCTATTTTATATATTTTGTCAATCTAACATTTTCAAAATATGGATATATTACTGTTATTCTCATACAAATTTGTATCCTATCAATAACCATTTTAGTTCATTACTGTAATTAAATCAACGCATATCAAATGATTTCGTCGTGATGTTCTCTATAAAGCAACTTGCAATATAGTTAAGTTCGCAATTAGAATTGTATTATCGGTACTGAAATTATTTATATTGATAGCAATTGCTGACGAAATAGGTGTATATTATAAAATATTTAAAGATAATATTTTCTTTATCAAAGTTTATAACTTGCATACAAAATTATTATATAGAAAACAAACGTACCATTTATATTTTTATTAATTATTGTAATCATAACAATTAATTGATCAATTTTTATTATTGATTTTACGCGTGTTATCCTTAAGATACTTTTACTAAAACAATAATTTATTCATTTCATCTAAAAATTTTCACTCTTGAAAATAATGAAAAATCAACTTGCAATGTTTAAAATTTAAATGATATAAGTACGTGTGAACTATTTTGTTTTAAAGTTGCAGATGATATATTATACATAAGGGGTAATATGAATAGAACTTATATTTGTCACAAATGTTCAAAAAGTATTTTGAATTTGATTTGATCATATCAAATCGTAAATGTACATTTCAATTTAAAGCTTTTAGGTTAGGATATTTTTAATGACAATTGACTTCAGCTTTTTTCGATCACGTTTTAACTATATTACATTTTTTTTTAATTATTTTATTATAATTTTTTATTTATATTTGAAAAGAACATTCATATTAAATCATGAATTTGCAATATATTATTTATTTATTAACTTCCCGTAGGGTAAGTTATTGTAATGGGCCGAACATCGGAATTGAAAATTTTTACATTTCTCGACGTTTTGAAGGTTTCTGAACGTTTTGACATACCTCAGAAAAAATGGATGTGTGTGTGTGTGTGTGTATGTATGTGTGGATACAAATTCCAGTCACGTTTTAGGGCGCACGGATCAACCGATTTGAATGGTTCAAAAAACATCCGATTCCTATTTATAGGGAAAAGAGCTGATTAGTTTTTGGCAAAGGCAGGTCCAGCCGTTTCGGAGATACGGAGCAAAGAGTGCAGAAAATAGAAATCGTATTTTTGAGAGAACGGAGTATCCGATTTGAATGATCTAAAAAAACATTCAATTAGTAATGATTGGGAGAAGTGTTTATTAGTTTTTGGCAAAGGCAGGCCCAGCCATTTTGAAGATACGGAGCTAAATATGTAAAAAATGGCAGTTTTTGAGAGAACTAAGCGTCCAATTTAAATGATTCAAAGAACTTTCTGCTTGTCTTAACAAAATAATCGATTTTGGAAAAAATAAATTGTCTCATTTTTTTTTTTTTTTAGTTTTTTGTATATCGAAAATATTTATTTTTAATTCTGACTATAGTTCTAATATACTTTACAAATAATTTCAACTCTGCAATTCAGTTTATATAATATTTATAAATATTAGACAATGTTACAATATTTATAATAATCTATTTGAAAACATTCAGTATTCCTCGAACATTTCGTTACGGTACGGGAAGTTCCAGCAATTTGCCTTAAGGCACGATGCCACCCACCTCACTAGTTTTTAATAGTATTTGAATATTATGTTACATTTTATAAATGATTTACATTATTTATTGACAATGTATAAAACTTCGTATAAATAAACATATTCTTTATATATTAAATTGGAAAACAAACTTACATTGGTATAATATAATTTGCTTCAAACTAAAAATTGTAATTTTTATCTATGTGTATAGCCTTTTTCTTTCGGAGCAAAACATCATATTCTTAACAAAAATGGTTTTTTAGTTTAATTTTAAAACATTTTTGTACATATTACAACTCATAATCTATTATGTTTGCTGTTGTTATTTATTAGTTCAAAATTGATAATTTGTGGCCCAAAACAGTTATCTATTTCTGTTCCAACACTTATGTTGAATATTTTATAAAGATTTTGTAACATTTTGAAGTCAGTAACCCCAACTGCTACTTTTATGAAAAAATCGAGATTTCAAATGTAGAAATTTATCAGTTAAACAATATAAAATTTAACGTAGTATTAAAATTAGCTTGATATAAGATAGCTTAAATATTTTAAAAAATAGTGTTAATTTATATTATATTATAAAAACTATAATAAATAATTTAAGTCTCTGCAATTTGCGCTTTGACCTAATACTGCTTCATCTTTATCATATGTTAAAATAGGCTTCATATGTATGTTTTTAATTCAAATTCTTAGATTTTATTCTGAAGTTATATATTTTTTCCCAGCAAAGTTTCAAAATATTCCTTTAAATTTGATCATACGAATATAATTTTTGATTCGATAGTATATTCTATTATTGTCGCATTGGATATGCGACAATATTGTCGCATGTACCTATTAATTTCTTTACGATTGTCATTTATCAGTTATGTAATGAAATTATTTATATTATATTAAATTAGTGTTCAAGGTCTTGTAAGTTTTTGTTTGTTCGAATAAATTTGTTTTTGGCTTATTCCCAATTAGATACACATTCACAAATTTCATTTGATATTTATTACAATATCCAATTGTTTGAATATTTATTCCTCCGTTTTAATATTGATCAAAATTTAAATTTTTCATTTTTATGCTGGGAATTATATTTGTATATTAGTGTAAGAAATCAATTTATATATAGTTGTCGGTATATACAAAAAAAAATCTTTTGGATACTTGTATTTGATATTATATTTGATATATATTTTTTGATTCAAATTATATTGATGAAAATAATACATATTTTATGTTTGAGTGGTTTCAGATTTTCTTCGTTTTGAATTATTCTAATCAGTTTAGATTTCCAACTATATTTGTCTTTATTGATAGAAAATAACTTATTAAGTTGTATCGGTCTCTGGTAGTTCATATTTTATTAGATGTTCAGTTTCTTATTTAAATTGAGGAAAATAATACATTTATGTGCGAGATTTTCTTCATTTATGATTAAATGATCCCAATCAGTTTAGTATCCCAATCATATTTGTCTTAATTTAATTAATTTATAAAGCACTATCAATTATTGGACATTATATAGGATTTTATTTTTTTATTTATAATTATCAAAATGATACACTGTACATTTTTATTCTTAAAGTAATCAAGATCTTAAATTATTTTAAATTTATATATCCAGATGATTATTTTTAACAAGCAGTTATAACATAGAAGAATCATTTATTTGTTCGTTTTAGAGAAAGGATTTTATTGAGACTTAACAATATCTATTGGGTGGTTTTCTACCTGATATAATCTGGTAAACCAACATTTGCGATATTTGAATTAACTTAATACTTTTTTTTACTAAGTTTTAAATGTATAAATACTATTTTTTTGTAAAACATTTGATGTATGAGCATTGTATGAAAATGAGAACTGAAGTAGTCTTGAGGTCAGTATGGGTTTTTATGGTGAACCAAAATCATCATACATATTTCAAAATTTATGTTTATATATATTCATCATAAATTTCAGAGCGATATAATATAAAATTTGGCCAGGTGCAAACAAAACTAGAAGATCACCCAAATCAATGATCCAAGGATCTGCTAATAGCTACTAAAACTAGATGATTTTAAAGAACGATGATGAATATTTATATTTCTGTTATTCATATATCATAGTTTTTTATATCATATGACCAACTCATTATTTGAAACCAGATTCAAACTACCAGATTTTTTTTATGCATGTATTAAAATTAGTAACAAAAGAGAACGTTTGAATCTGTAAAAATATCACTATTGTTCATAATCGAACTTCTATAAATTTATTTAAGTCCAACATCGTCAAACAACCAAATTTCTGGAACAACTTAGTAATGCCATTGTGTAAATTATAGATTAACTAGTGGGGTGGGTAGCATCGTGCCTTAAGGCAAATTGCTGGAACTTCCCGTACCGTAACGAAATGTTCGAGGATTACTGAATGTTTTCAAATAGATTATTATAAATATTGTAACATTGTCTAATATTTATAAATATTATATAAACTGAATTGCAGAGTTGAAATTATTTGTAAAGTATATTAGAACTATAGTCAGAATTAAAAATAAATATTTTCGATATACAAAAAACTAAAAAAAAAAAAAAATGAGACAATTTATTTTTTCCAAAATCGATTATTTTGTTAAGACAAGCAGAAAGTTCTTTGAATCATTTAAATTGGATGCTTAGTTCTCTCAAAAACTGCCATTTTTTACATATTTAGCTCCGTATCTTCAAAATGGCTGGGCCTGCCTTTGCCAAAAACTAATAAACACTTCTCCCAATCATTACTAATTGAATGTTTTTTAGATCATTCAAATCGGATACTCCGTTCTCTCAAAAATACGATTTCTATTTTCTGCACTCTTTGCTCCGTATCTCCGAAACGGCTGGACCTGACTTTTTGCCAAAAACTAATCAGCTCTTTTCCCTATCAATAGGAATCGAATGTATTTTGAACCATTCAAATCGGTTGATCCGTGCGCCCTAAAACGTGACTGGAAATTTGTATCCATACATACATACACACACACACATCCATTTTTTCTGAAGTATGCGAAAACGTTCAGAAACCTTCAAAACGTCGAGAAATGTAAACATTTTCAATTCCGATTTTCGGCCCATTACAATGACTTACCCTACGGGAAGTTAATAATATTAAATTAGATAATTAAAATAAATTGCTAAGTAGAAAAAGTATTCAACCGGCATTGCTGCATCAAATCAAAATTTTATCAATATTAGAAAAAAGCTAATAATAAAAATAGTAGACCGAACATTGGATTGACTTTGTAAAAACTTTTTTAAAATTTTTACTTCCAATTGTGTGGCAATTTTGTTTTCAGTCTACGCGTTGAAAATTTTTGACTTAGTTCGTTTGAATAGTAATTTGGGAGACATGATAGTTTCTCATAATATTTTTTACTTATTTTTATTATTAATTCATTAATTATTGTCTTTACCTGCTGTTGTTCTTATCTGTTATAGTTGTGATCAGTGTATTGCAATGTATCTTAATTGATATTATTTTTATATATCAGTTGACTTTGAAGAATAGATGTAAATTTAGATGTTATGATTGATTTATTTGTCTGCAATATTTAAAGTGGCGAACGTTCAACAATAGAATCAATATAAATTCGAAAGAATATTAATATATAAGCAAAAATGGAAGATGAGTATAAAATTTATCCCAAAATATCTGGATATAAGACACCGTTGCGCAAATTCAAATCGATTACATACTCAGTTTCTTCATAATATCAAGAATCGATGAGAATTGCACAGCGTACTGATCTTATAATATTTATATGCCGTTCTGAGCTTGCACATAAAAGCGATCGAAAAGTTTTACCATATTTTCCACACAGATAACTACTACTAGTTCGGGTATCCCTCAGAGAAAAAACTAGTTTGAAATCATGCGATTTTCTGGGAAACGAATTACTCCCAGTGAAATGCAAGTTATTTTATGCAAATACCGTTTTCCGCTGCTGCAACGAATGTGCTCCTATATTTGTAAATATTCTAGACTGTTTACGATTCGCTTTCCTTATCAGCTTATGTCATATTTGCATTTCTTTGGATATAGATGTCAAAAGTCAAACGTTCCGGAAAATTGTAAAAACTTTTACTTGTAAAATATGTCAAAGGTTTAGCTGTATAACAATTTTTTAAATCAATTTCAGTTGCACCTGTTTCTGGTACATATTAGTGTGGTTCGCACTGTTCTTTATATTACTTTTTTATATGATATGATTATGGTATATTTGTTATAAGATTCTACTTCTTTGCAAGATTTTTGTCATTATAAATTCTTTCAATGATGATATTTTTATTTACTATTATCATTATTCAAAAAGTGATGCAATATTAAATTCATTTCACGCCACACTATTTTTGTATGACTGTATTTTTTTGTTATTGAATGTGTTGAAATTATTTTGGCGGTACAACTTTAATGATATGATACTATTTTTGTCTGCATTTGTCCTGTAATTATATTAGTTATGTTTCATTGATCATTAAACCAGTATTCTACCTTGCGATCGTTTAGCCATTATATTCACAATATTCCTAATAAGATTTTTAATATTTATTTATTTCCTTTGATTAGCAATCAAGACACAATCAAAAATTATAAGCTATTGTTACATGAGAGAAAAAAAACTTTCACTCGGTGAAGAAAATTTTATTGTTTCCGTTGGAGTTATCAATAAAATAATTGAATTAAAATTATGAAGTTTGCTTCCGATGAATTGAAAATGCAGATATTAGTTTTCTAGTGTAATAATACATGGTGAATATATGCGAGAACGTTAATATGTATTTGATAATATATTTAACATCAAGTATGACCGATTTTTTTACATATTTTGGAAAAGGAATTTTAGCCTTTCTCCTGAAGCAATAGTTCATTGTATATTGAATAAATAAATAATTACTAGCAAATTTTATTGTTTCCGTTGAAGTTATTAATAAAATAATTTACTGAAAATTACTACGTTTGCTTCCGACGAATTGAAAAAGCAGATATTGCATTTCTAAAGTAATAATACACATTGAATCTGTGCGTGGATAAAAATGTGTTTTTTGAATATATTTTTTTTTATTAAGTATATACTATTTTTTTAAAGATTTCGGAAAAGGAATTTTAGCATCTGTCCTGAAGCAAGCAATAGTTATTTGTGTAATGCATAAATAAATATTTAGTAGTTTAATAATACATACTGAATATATTTTTTCATTAAGCATATAATATTTTTATTTGTATTTCGGAAAAGAAATGTTTGGATTTCTCCTAAAACAATAGTTATTAGTGTATTGCATAAATAAATAGTTACTACATATTTAATCATAATTCAAATATCTTTTTATTCAATGTAAACATATTTTTATATGTTTTTGGTAATTATGGTATGCCAACAGTATTTTGTAGTTGTGCAAAATTTATTGAATCTAGTATAAGATATGAATTTTTTTTGTTTTAGACTAAACTTTGTATTGTCTAATAAATTAAATTATTTTTATTTATCACTGAAAAACAAAAATGGTAGATTGTTTATAATTTTTAACAATACTATTTCGCATTATATGTTTCATGTACTTTTAAATTCATTTTCATATAGCTTTATAATTTGTGTAAAATATTTTTGATTAACCTGTTTTTTGCTAATTTTATGTTCTCATTTCATGAGAAAAACATGGATTTTGAAAATCAAAATAGTAAATGAGTACTGTTCAGTTTTCAGACTTGTTTATAATAATTGAAAAAGCTGAAGAACCTGAAGACTGTAGTAATTCCAAAGCATATAGTATTATCTGGCTATATCATTGGAATATATAGGTAATATAAGCAATTCTGCTCAACAATTTTTCAAAATATTTAATACAACATAACATAATTATTTAAACGAACACACAGCTTTTATGGATATTATTTACCAATATATATATATATATATATATATATATATATATATATATATATATATTTTGTAGAGTTTCGAACAAGAATCCAAAAATAATACAAAATAAAAAACAAGAAAAGTTTTTTTAAAAAAAAAAAAAACAATTTCTTTATTTAATTATTTGTTTATTGTCGACGTTTCGGAACTAGGTACGTTCCATCTTCAGGACATCTGTCAAGAGACATGATCTTGATGAGATTTTAGCAAACAATATGTTTAGGAAAAGAAAATAGATTTTTCTTAAATAATGAATTAATTGAAATAAATATAATAATGTACAGAAATATGATAATATGTTCAAAATAAAAATGATAAAAATAAATGAGTGGATTATCAGAACAGGATATTAAACATAATAGAAAATTTTTTGAAAGTTATGGAAATTTTTTAGAAAAGGTTAATGACAAAGTTGAATTAATTACCTGTATGTTTGAATATTTGTTAGCACTTTTTCACTAAACAAGCTTTTTTAACAAAAATGAATTTGTGAGTTAATTTTCCGCCGAATAATTAGATTTTGTAAATCAAAATTACTAAAAAATTTGTCTTTTTTAAAAATTATTATTTGAAAACACAAATAATATTGTTCTCTGGATGTTGTTCGATTGGCTTTCGAAAATTAACTAATTGAAACTGGTGTGTCCTTTGTAACACGTGTAAACACTTGTTTAGTGTTTACACGTGTTACAAAGGACACACCAGTTTCAATTAGTTAATTTTCGAAAGCCAATCGAACAACATCCAGAGAACAATATTATTTGTGTTTTCAAATAATAATTTTTAAAAAAGACAAATTTTTTAGTAATTTTGATTTACAAAATCTAATTATTCGGCGGAAAATTAACTCACAAATTCATTTTTGTTAAAAAAGCTTGTTTAGTGAAAAAGTGCTAACAAATATTCAAACATACAGGTAATTAATTCAACTTTGTCATTAACCTTTTCTAAAAAATTTCCATAACTTTCAAAAAAATTTCTATTATGTTTAATATCCTGTTCTGATAATCCACTCATTTATTTTTATCATTTTTATTTTGAACATATTATCATATTTCTGTACATTATTATATTTATTTCAATTAATTCATTATTTAAGAAAAATCTATTTTCTTTTCCTAAACATATTGTTTGCTAAAATCTCATCAAGATCATGTCTCTTGACAGATGTCTTGAAGATGGAACGTACCTAGTTCCGAAACGTCGACAATAAACAAATAATTAAATAAAGAAATTGTTTTTTTTTTTTTTAAAAAAACTTTTCTTGTTTTTTATTTTGTATTATTTTTGGATTCTTGTTCGAAACTCTACAAAATATACACAAATCCAAGACTCTACCATTCAATATATATATATATATATATATACATATATATAAACATAATATTTTATACAAAGTTTACAAACTACGATTATCATTTTTATAATTTTATTTACTTTTATCATTTTTTATAAGTAATAAGAAAAATAAGTTATTATAACAGTTTTATTTGAAATCAAGCAAACTTTTAACTAATAAATATCAAAATATTACCATAACTATGTATATACTGATATACTAGCCAGATTTTACTGTACAATGGTGACAAATGTAATGGTTACTACCAACTGCAAATTATTGATAGAACCAGAAACTGTATGTTTCTTAACACCTGAAAAATTTACGCCACCCCTTTTGTCAAAACATGCGTTTCCACAAACCAGACAAAATCAATCATTGAATGATGATGACTTGCTGTGAAATATTTTTTTTCCTTATATTTTTTTTTAATCCTTATATTACATTTTCTAAAGAGTTTTGATTTAGTTCAGCTAGATTTTTCTTTAAACATCATTTTATATGATTTTAGTAATTGTGGTATACCTACAATATTTTATAGTTATAATAGTTTTATTTGAAATCAAGCAAACTTTTAACTAATAATTATTAAAATATTACCATAACTATGTATTTACTGATATACTAGCCAGAATTATCTTTACAATGGTAACAAATGTAATGGTTACTACCAACTGCACATTATTGATAGAACCAGATACTGTATGCTTCTTAACACTTGTAAAATTTACGCCATCCCTTATGTCAAAACATGAGTTTTCACAAACCAGACAGAATCAATAATTGGATGATGATGACGGTTGTGAATTTTTTTTTTCCTTATATTGCTTTTTATCCTTATATTACATTTTCTTAAGAGTTTTGGTTTAGTTCAGCTAGATTTTTCTTTAAACATCATTTTCTATGATTTTAGTAATTGTGGTATACTTACAATATTTTATAGTTATGGAATTTTTTAATTGATCAAAACTAGTATGAGATATTTATGCAATTTTGTTGTTTTAACGCAATCAGTGCAAAAAATTGAACTATTATTGATTATTACTAAAAAACTTCAGCGGCAGGTAGTTTAAAATTTCTAACAATGTTATTATTCATTTTGCGTTCAATACACTTTTAAAATCAATTCCATTTAACACCAATCTATGTACAATATTTGCGATTAACCTATTTTTTAGCCTACACTTTTTGTTATTTGAAGAAATATTTATATGCCTGATCAATAACTATTAGATAGGTGTTTCGCAATTTGGGAGTTATTCCACAATTTTGTTATATTATATATAGCATTTCATTTGATTAATAGTTCAATAGTAACTTGAATATTTAATGTGTCGTTTGACTAATAATGCCCCATTTCCTGTTACGATGTTATTTTAACAAAAGTCGACAATTTTACCATATAGTTTATATTTGATTTGAATAAAATTTTATATTATATTAAACACTATAGATTATAATTTTGTTGTAAAAAGTATTAAACTAAAAGTTTATCATAAATTATTTTATGATTATTGGTGATTTAGCACACATCTTTTCTATCCACTTTATAAACAAATTAAATTATTTTAAATTATAACTGTATAACAATTTTTTTATCACTTGATAATTATTCTTAGATTCATATATATATATATATATATATATATATATATATATATATATATATTAGTTACATTTTCAGTCAAGATTTATATTTTTATTTCTAGATATAAATATTTCAAATTTCAGTTTAATTTAGCAAAATAATATATATATATATATATATATATATATATATATATTATATTTATATGTTTTAATATTTACAAAATATTTTTGATTAATATATTTAAAGCAAATGTAAATATGTTCATCGATTTTATGCACATCCCACTTATATATTTCGATAAATGAAATATGCATTTTGAAAATCTAAATCGAAAATCAACACTATTTATTTAGCCTTCAGACAATTTTATAGAAATTGCTTATTTACAATAATAATTATTTATAAACTGGAAAATGTCTACTGAAGGATTACTGGCGGTATCTTAGGAATATATGTGTAACTAATTCAGCTATTTTTTTAAAAAATTTCTTACAAATTTTTGTTGGTTAAACATCTAGCATTATATAATTGATCTAAATTTATACCAAAAGCAAGACTAATGAGTGATCCAATCTTTAAACAAAAATTATTTAGTGGAATTCCATTATATCTAATAAAATTTAAAATTCAATTAGACAGTAGAAGTATTGTTGTGTTCAATGAAATACAGTATAGATTGATTCTAAAGACATGTAGTTGCTTGGTAGTAAATTATGTAACTTGAAGTTAATTTTGACTACATCAATATATTCAACTGCCAAACGAGCCCAAAAATGTTTCGAAAAATATTATAAATTAATGCATTCTGATTTAACAGTACTTAAATTTTCGCGTTTAATAGTTTCCACAATTAGTTGTCACATTAATAGATTAAGTATAACTGTTATAAACATGCATTGTCGAAAATCATCAGACAAAAGTAGGATACTTTAATTTAACATCTCGTTTCGATCTTGCATAGGTTTTTGCATTTCGAATAATTGTTTACGTGCCTTATCCATAACGATTAGTTCAGTTTTTTGCAAATTGGGAATCGTTCAGCAATCTTTATTCATATTTTATATATAGAATTTTATTTTATTGAAGATTCAATATACAAGACAGTGAACGTTCGTCTTTCATCGTCAACGTTTATACTATTACCTATGCTAGTTTTTGTTGCGATCTTGTTTCAGCAAGAATCAAAGATTTTAACAATATGTTTTCATCAAAAAATAGTAACAATTATGCACAAAACAGTATTGCTATTAGATTGAGTTTTGGTATTTTCTTCTTTTTATGAAGCTTTACAACATCTTTTCTATCACTTTGTTTGAAACCATTATCTGGATTTTTTGCATTAGAAATAATTAGCTATTATAAAATTTAAACTTTGTTTGCCAAATTAATCGAATATATGCATGCATAGAAATACATTTTTGCACATACATACATATTTGCACTTCTATCAGATATAATCTTTATGATTGCGATCTTACATTATAAAGTATGATTATTCGATCTAGGAAACAGGTTAAGGAAATGCGATAGGGAAAACATTTAAAATTAGTTAAGTATTATTCAGAGAATTCTCTAAATACATAAGAAAGAACAAACATAATAATCAAATAGTAAAAAACCAAATGGTAAAATGAAAACAAACAAAAACTATCAGAGTCTCTCAAAACTAGTATTTTTTATTATTTTTGTATAACAAAACACACCGTGATAAAGAAACAGTTAAAGGTATAGATTAGCACAAACTAGTCTCGAGTTCGATCCCTACGTTGATATCGATTAGCTCGATATCAGGCAGCATGTTATCAAATTTTTACTTGAAGTTATAGAAATCCCTATTTTGATATTAACTAGCTCGATATCAGGCAGCATGATATCAAATTTTTATTTGTGGTTATAGATATCAAATATAATTTCGAGTGAAGATGTAGCCTTTCTATGGCATATCTGCTTATAAAAAATGAAGACAGAAAATACTATTATGTGTAGTCATAAGTCACAACTTGAATAAGACCAACTACTGGGCTGGCTACCAAAACAAGCGATATAAAAGAATTATGAAATAATTACTGAATATTCTTGTAACATAGATAAAAAAATATTCAAATTCTTTTATTTTAGTAATGTATTTAGTAATTTAGATGGCCAATGTGTAGAGTTAAGATTATACAATGCCACGCATCATAAAGATAGTAACTGAGAGAAAAACTGTTATTGATATTATAATCTAAATTACATCATAAACCAGAAACTAGTCATTGCAGCCCAACATGATTGACTATGCAAAGGCTGTATGCAAAATAAGCTTTAAAATATATAATTTTAACCTAAAATATATTAGGTTAGCGACTAAATTGGATTTTTGTTAGAAAATCAAGGACATTATAGTACAAGGAAATAAATTCCTTTATTTTGTAGTGCATTATCCATTTTGGTCGAAAACTTTCCGTCATTTTCAGGCTTCATCATCATTTTATTAGTAAAAAATTTATTCTTGTACAATTTAACACCATCATAATCATAAAATTATGTACCATTAAATGATTTTTTTAAGAATCTAAACAAAAAGTTATCAAAAGTTGTAAGATCGGACTCTTTGGTGGTTATGGCAAAAACATGTCAACTAAGCTCCAATGATTTTTTCCGAAAGCCAAATGATGTCAATAATAGAGGAAATCACCGTTCAATTTGCAAATTCAGGCAGCTTTTTTCAACTGCATTCTTTAAATTTGTTAGCGCTATGCAAAATGTAAATTGATCATTTTTCTTTTATATCATCTTCAACTGTACAACCAACCAGAGCGTTTTTTATCTTTGAGGGATAAATTACCAGAACGGAGATGGGCAAACCAAATTTGACACTAACGTCTTTTTAAGCTTTGTCACCATATAAACAGTAACTACTATCTATAATTATATTTCACTCTTGTCAATCAAAGTAACTGAATGAATGTAACTAATATTTTGATTATTATTGATAAAAGAAATATAAATTCCTAATATTACCAATAATTTTCAATACAATTCTATGCAAATGTCATTGTCAATTAGATTATTGATGTCATTACACAAAAAGTGGCACATAAATGTATAAAACAAAAAAAAAACTCTGACACGATTTTTAGCGGCTATTTCCACTGCACCAATTAATTTATTTTCTACAGCAATAGAATGATTTTTACCTGTCTTCTGCTGTATCATCAAATCGATCAATTAGTCTGTCTGCTTTCGCTTTGTTTTTATTCTTTTCGAATAACGAGTAATGTTTCTATATATAGAGCGCATATCGACGCGATTCCGCCGGTACATTCAGAACGATTCCAGTTCGAATGCTTTGAGAATCCAATTAACGTGCTCAGGCATTCGCAAAATAATGAGCAATGCCAAATTAATACTTATCGTGCCGGAATTACATGCTTTGTTACACATTTAAATATTCTTACGTGCTACGCGGATGAAATAATATTGTTATTCCTAACATTTGATTGGCTATGACGATATTTTTGTTACAGTTTCTGGATTTATTTTAGTGGATATATTTTAGTAGTTTTATATATATATATATATATATATATATATATACATATGTGTGTGTGCTTTTAAGATAATCTTCAAGCCTATCTAAAAGAATTAAATTAAACTAAATTTCTATTTACCATTGTATTTACTCAAGTCAATGGAGCTGAAATTTTTACTGTGCTCCAATTCGTATGAAATTTTGGAATTAGGTTCATCTGACTCTCAAGATCAAAAGTGAAAATAATTTAGGCTCCTTTGCCACTTTCCAGAGGGTTGACATCCCTTCTCAGTGGTATAATTTATTTTTTTTTCAAAATAACGTTGGTGAGGATCACTTTGATTAATTTGATATTGAGTGGACTGTAAATTAAAAATATTTCATCACCATAAGAAGATGTGAATAAAACCACTATTTAATTTATGACATATATTGAACTACACTTTACAACCTTCTTCTCTTATTACATTTGCTAGACTCTCTTATTATTGTATGTTACAGGTATTTATACTCATATAATTGTATCCCCTACCCCGAAGGGTCACAGGTTAAATAAAAGCCCTGGTCAAATCTTGACCATACTGCCGGCCCTGCATTATAATTAATGCTGAACAATTGATTAAAAATTACAAAAATATGAATTCTTATTATCTAATATCTTTTACCCTGTAACTTATTATCTATCATTTTATTATATATTTCTTAATTAGTAATTAGTAGAACATATATCAAAAGTAAAATTAACATTAAAATTGAACTATAAAAATTACAAATAATACATTTTAGTCAAATCATCTAAACATACATGTGTAAGTGTATCAAAGAATACGATTAAAATGAACTCTGAATTATAAAAATATAATCATTTAGTTGAAATTATTCAAACATATATGCATAGGTATATCAGTAAATACATCAGTTTTATAACCATTACATGATACATTAGTTAACAATATTAATATCACCTGTAAAATCTATCAAGACATATTTTTGATTCCGTAGATGGCGACATTGTAACTGTCGGCTTTTAATTATAATTAAATGCAGACGTAAATCAAAATTGAAAATGTATTATTATTCTTAGTGACATCACTGTTAACAAGTCAGTTAATTATTACGCAATACATCAGTTAACGCGTCTTATAATAAAAAATAGACCACGTGATAGATTGAAGCGACTTGTAACATCTTCATAAACGCGAGTGATCGGTTTGTTGTATAAAAGCTAGTAAAACCGAATTTAATATTCCGACTTCTATCCGTTTGTCTCATGTCGCGAACAATGTTGCAATCATTAATAAATATTACGTACAATGTAATTACTCTACTGAGACTACTACTTACTTCTTTAAAAACTAAATTGGCATAGCCCAATTGCGCAATGCATCTGCCGCCGAACGAAAGTTAAGATCCTTGTCAAAAGTTAAATGTTTATACGTGTATGTGCAAGAAATGGTGCACAAACAGTTCCATAATTACAGGATTCAAAATATTTTAATTTTTTATCGGGGCTTCTGCACCGCCAATTCTTGTTTCGCGAAAGTTTTTTTGAAAAGAATGGTTCACACGTTTCTTTGTGTGTCGATAATTTATGTAACTTTTCAACGCGTGTAAGTTTACCATGTTTAGTGAGAGATTCTGTGACGGATATATGATTATTATTTGCGTTGCTATTGATTATATTTGACTCATATCTACCCGTTAGTGTCCAACCGAATACCGTGTTTTGTAAAATAGGCTTAGCGGGACCTAGAATAATTCTTTCGTTACCGAGAATTTCGAAAAACGTATCAACACCTATCAGCATATCTATTTCGCGAGGTATATCGAAGTTTGGATCCGAAAGAATTAATCCAATTGGCAGATTTAGTTTAGAAATTTGAATTTGCTGCGCAGGTAGTGGACTCGATATTTTCTCGAGCACAAATGCATTTATTTTTTTTACAAATGTGTTATCTTCATTCAATATTTCTAAGTTTATAAAATTATTTGATTGCGTTGAAATCCCATCAACACCGTGCAGTTTAAGGCTCGTTGATTGAGATTTTACGCCCAATTTTTTAAATAGCGATTTTGATATTATATTAATTTCCGAACCTGAATCCAATATTGCTCGAATTTTAACACGGCTTCCTTTATTACTTTTCGCAAACAAATTTACTGTAGGTAAGAACGCACCCCCCGTCGCGAGATTTGTATTCATAACCGTATTAGACGTATTGCAAGCATTGTCGGGTTCGTCTATACCTGGCCTATTAATATTTATTTGCTTATCTTTATGGAGCAAACTATGATGTTTCTGAGAACATATCCCACATCTATACCTTTTAAAGCATTTATGTCGTAAATGTCCCCTTTGCAAACAATTAGAACATAATCCGTTGCCGCTAATAAAATTCTCTCGATCAGATAATGCCATAGAAAGAAATTTGGAGCAATTTACTAAATAATGATTAATATTGCATAAAACGCATGCATTGTCAACATTATTTGATCGGGACAATAAGGATTTCTTCTCTGTAGAGTTGTATTTATTTAAGGTATTTAAATTTATTCCTTGTGATATTTCCAATGCCGTTCTTTGTTGGTCTAAAAACGTGAAAATTTCCAACACCGTCGGTAACTGTTTTTGGCATCTGCAACTATTAAATTTAACCCTAGTACTTATGTCAAATTTATTCAATAATAAAAAGGCTAACAACTGATCCCAATTATCAACATTAGTGTTAATAGCCTTAAGCGAATTAATAATTTGCTGAACGTTAATAGAAAAAGATTTTATGTTTGATGAATTTAATTTAGGCAGTGAAGGTAAATCTGTTAATGCTTGTAAATAGGAATAAGTAATTAGGCAAACATTCTCAAATTTCGCGCACAATAAATCTAACGCTATCTGGTAATTACTGTCACTCAATTGCAAATTATTAATTGCTTCTGCGGCTTCTCCGATCAAATGTCCTTTTAAATAATAAAATTTCTGTACGTTAGACGAACTATTATTATTGTGAATAGTTGCATAAAATAATTCTTTAAACCCTACCCAATTTTTGTACGATCCGTCAAATTTTGGTATCGAAATGTCGGGCAACTTTATTTGCGGTTCGCTATCTACATTTTTCTTACTAACGGGCTCTGAAATTGTGCTTAACAAACGTTCTAATTTAAAGATTACCTCTATATATAAATCATCGATCACTTGCGCTTCTGAAGTGTGCTCATCAGATAATTCATTAATTAAATCTTGTATATTTTCAAAATTAAAATAATCTTTTTCATGCCGCGTTTTTAAAACGTTTAATAAATTTGTAGGCTCTCCTTGAAGATCCCTACTCAAGGTTTTTTCAAATTTAATTTTAATATTTTGGCGTTTAGATAATAACTTTTTTAATTCTGCCATTTTGATTAAATATCACGAAAACTCGAAAAATATTAAAAATAATAATTATAATTTAATACTTATGAAAATAATTTTACCGAAATGTTATGGGACGCGTTAACTGTTACAATTGATTTTACTAAATTATGTATTATATATGGCAATTAAATGACATCTAATATTCAAACTAGTATCTCAAAATTTTCAATTACAACATTTTCAACAATTATTCCAACAAAGCACTTGACAATCAAGGTAAAGAATAATAAAAATATTCACTAATACTATTGAATTATTAACAATATCCCTATGATAAGACTATTTCGGTCAAGACATTAATGTTGTATGCTCGACAAATGAAGCAAAATCAATAAAATATTATTCTGGTGAAACAGAAACAATAGAAATCTAGAAATAAATCGACTTAGCTGATATTTCTCTGGAGGAGTGTCCATTTGCAGCATCCGACAACTAGTGGCCAAGATAAATCTGCTTCCAATGGTTGAATAAACTTCCTGCAGGAACCAGCTATGCGTACGCAGTATTGTTAATAGTTCTAAACAATACGCAGCAGTCGTCCTTTGAGATCTTGAAGAGTTGTATTGAAATGCTATATTGGCTAGCAATTTGCTCCAGTCGGGTTCTCGAACGGACCGATTGTCTCAAATCCGTGATGACTTACAACAAACCACACACGACTCAATGTAGCACCAGATCAAAATCACAAATCACAGTATATTATTTCACTACGTAGTTTTTATATTCGGATCAGATCGACAATTTATGATCTAAAATTTGGCTTAATGTGACCAATTTTGATCTAAAATTCGGCTCGAAATGGACCAATTATGGTGAGGATCACTTTGATTAATTTGATATTGAGTGGACTGTAAATTATAAATATTTCATCACCATAAGAAGATGTGAATAAAACCACTATTTAATTTATGACATATATTGAACTACACTCTACAACCTTCTCTCTTATTACATTTGCTAGACTCCCTTATTATTATATGTTACAGGTATTTATACTCATATAATTGTATCCCCTACCCCGAAGGGTCCCAGGTTAAATAAAAGCCCTGGTCAAATCTTGACCAAACGTAAATAATAATGTTTCATAATGTTTTTCAAAAAAAGCAAATAGTGTTCAAGTTACTGGCTACTGAAAATTTGTTCCTTTCTGGCGTTTT
>NW_020539726.1:6071245-6112548 GCF_003426905.1 Ctenocephalides felis | reverse complement strand
ATTCTACTTCTTTGCAAGATTTTTGTCATTGTATATTTTTTCAAGGATGATATTTTTATCTACTATTATCATTATTAAAGTGATGCAATATTAAATTTATTTCACGTCACACTATTTTTGTATGATTGTATTTTTTTTGTTATTGAATGTGTTGAAATTATTTTGGCGGTACAACTTTGATGATATGGTACTATTTTTGTCTTCATTTGTCCTGTAATTATTTTTGTTTTGTTTGATTGATCATTAAACCAGTATTCTACCTTGCGATCGTTTAGCCATTATATTCACAATATTCCTAATAACAAGCTTTTTAATTTTTTTTATTTCTTTTGAATAGCAATCAAGACACAATAAAAATTATAAGCTATTGTTACATGAATAGAGAGCAAAAAACATTCACTCGAAAAAGAAAACTCTATTGTTTCCGTTGGAGTTACTAATAAAATAATTGAATTAAAATTATGAAGTTTGCTTCCGATTAATTGAAAATGCAGATATTAGTTTTCTAGTATAATAATATACATGCTGAACCTGTGCGAGAACGTTAATATGTATTTGATAATATATTTATCATCAAGTAAGACCGATTTTTTTACATATTTTGGAAAAGGAATTTTAACCTTTCTCCTGAAGCAACTGTTCTTTCTGTATTGATAAATAAATATTTACTAGAAAATTTTATTGTTTCCGTTGAAGTTATTAATAAAATAATTGACTGAAAATTACTACGTTTGCTTCCGACGAATTGAAAAAACATATATTGCTTTTCTATGAAAATGTGTTTTTTGAATATATTTTTTTTATTAAGTACATACTATTTTTTTTAAAGATTTCGGAAAAGAAATTTTAGCATCTGTTTTGAAGCAAGCAATAGTTATTTGTTTAATGCATAAATGATTATTTAGTAGTTTAATAATACATACTGAATCTGTGCGAGGATAAAATTATGTTCTTTGAATATATATTTTTCATTAAGTATATACTATTTTTTTTAATAATTCGGAAAAGAAATTTTAGGATTTCTCCTAAAACAATAGTTATTTGTGTATTGCATAAATAAATAGTTACTACATATTTAATCATAATTCAAATAGCTTTTTGTTCAATGTAAACATATTTTTATATATTTTTGGTAATTATGGTATGCCAACAATATTTTGTAGTTGTGCAAAATTTATTGAATATAGTATGAGATATGAATTTTTGTTGTGTTAGAATAAACTTTGTATTGTCCAATAAATTAAATTATTTTTATTTATCAATGAAAAACCAAAAAGGGTAGATAGCTTAAAATTTTTAACAATACTATTTCGCATTACATGTACTTTTAAATTAAATTTCATATAGCTTTATAATTGTGTAAAATATTTTTGATTAACCTGTTTTTGCTAATTTTATATCTCATTTCATGAGGAAAACATGGATTTTGAAAACCAAAATCGAGAATGAGCACTGTTTAGTTTTAAGACTTGTTTATAATAATTGAAAAAGCTGAAGACTGTAGTAATTCCAAAGCATATTGTATTATCTGACTATATCATTGGACTATATGGGTAATAAACCAATTCTGCTCAACACTTTTAGCATAATTTTTTTCAAAAATATTTAATACAACATAACATAATTATTTAAACGAAAACAAAGCTTTTATGGATATTATTTACCAATATATATATATATATATATATATATATATATATATATATCCATCATTTGTTCGCTAAATTACATCTAAAAACATTTTTAAAATTTTGGAAAAATTTTCTATGCTATTTCCATACAAAACTTTGATTGAATTGCGCTCTATCTAAACGTTAATATTAAGAGCTAAAACTTTCAGAGAATTGTTTTTTATCTATTCGGAACCATTTGAACCTCTGGGAGCAAGGAAATTCGAAAATGGCCATTTTAAGAACCTCCCTAATATATATATATATATATATATATATATATATATATATATAATATATAATATATATATATATATATAAACATAATATTTTAGACAAAGTATACAAGCTACGATTATATCATTTTTCATAAGTAATAAGAAAAATAGGTTATTATAACAGCTTTATTTGAAATCAAGCAAACTTTTAACTAATAATTCTCAAAATATTAGCATAACTATGTATATACTGATATACTAGTCAGAATTATCTTTACAATGGTGACAAATGTAATGGTTACTACTACCAACTGCAAATTATTGATAGAACCAGAAACTGTATATTTCCTAACACCTGAAAAATTTACGCCACCCCTTTTGTCAAAACATGCGTTTCCACAAACCAGACAAAATCAATCATTGAATGATGATGACGGTTGTGAAATATTTTTTTCCTTATATTGCTTTTTATCCTTATATTACATTTTCTTAAGAGTTTTGGTTTAGGTCAGCTAGATTTTTCTTTAAACATCATTTTATATGATTTTAGTAATTGTGGTATACTTACAATATTTTATAGTTATGAAATTTTTTTAATTGATCAAAACTAGTATAAGATATTTATGCAATTTTGTTGTTTTAGCGCAATCAGTGCAAAAAATTGAACCATTATTGATTATTACTAAAAAACTTAAGCGGCAGGTAGTTTAAAATTTCTAACAATATTATTATTCATTTTGCGTTCAATACAATTTTAAAATCAATTCCATTTAACACCAATCTATGCACAATATTTGCGATTAACCTGTTTTTAGCTTACACTTTCTGCTATTTGAAGAAATATTTATATGCCTGATCAATAACTATTAGATAGGTGTTTCGCAATTTGGGAGTTATTCCACAATTTTGTTTTATTATATATAGCATTTCATTTGATTGAAAGCTTAATAGTAACTTGCATATTCAAGGTGTCGTTTGACTAATAATGCCTCATTTCTTGTTGCGATGTTAGTTTAGCCAAAGTCGACGATTTGACCATATAGTTTATATTTGATTTGAACAAAATTTTACGTTATATTAATTACTATAGTATATGATTATTTTGTAAAAAGTATTAAACCAACAGTTAATCATATATTAATGGTGATTTAGCACACACCTGTTTTATCCATTTTATAAACAAAACTAAATTATTTTAAATTATAACTGTATAACGGTTTTTTTATCACTTGATAATTATTTTTAGATTCTTATATATATATATATATATATATATATATATATTATATATATATATATATATATATATATATTAGTTACATTATATATATATATATATATATATATATATATATATATATATATATTAGTTACATTTGCAGTCAAGTATTATATTTTTATTTTTAGATATAAATATTTCAAGTGGTGTTTAATTTAGCACTAATTTTACAAAATATTTTTGATTAATATATTTAAAGCTAATGTAAATATGTTCGACAATTTTCTGCACATCCCACTTATAAATTTCGAAAATGAAATATGTATTTTGAAAATCTAAATAAAAAAATCAACACTACTTAGCCTTCAGATAAATTTATAGTAATTGCTTATTTACAATAATAATTATTTATAAACTGGAAAATGTCTACTGAAGGATTACTGGCGGTATCTTAGGAATATATGTGTAACTAATTCAGCTATTTTTTAAAAAAAATTTTATTAAATTTTTCTTGGTTAAACATCTAGCATTGTATAATTGATCTCAATTTATACCAAAAGCAAGACTAATGAGCGATCCAATCTTTAAACAAAAATAATTTAGTGGAATTCCATTATATCTAATAAAATTTTAAATTCAATTAGACAGTAGAAGTATTGTTGTGTTCAATAAAATACAGTATAGATTGATTTTAAAGACATGTTGTTGCTTGGTAGTAAATTATGTAACTTGACGTTAATTTTGACTACATCAATATATTCAACTGCCAAACTAGCCCAAAAATGTTTCGAAAAATATTATAAATTAATGCATTCTGATTTAACAGTACTTAAATTTTAGTGTTTAATAGAGTCCACAATTGGTTGTCACATTAGTTTTTATCATTTTGCAATTATGCCCAAAATTAATAGTATTGTCTTAATAGATTAAGTATAACTGTTTTAAACATGCATTGTCGAAAATCATCAGACAAAAGTAGGATACTTTAATTTAACATCTCGTTGCATAGGTTTTTGCATTTTGAATAATTGTTTACGTGCCTTATCCATAACGATTAGTTCAGTTTTTTGCAACTTGGGAATCGTTCAACAATCTTTATTTATATTTTATATATAGAATTTTATTTTATTGAAGATTCAATGTTCAAGATAGTGAACGTTCGTCTTTCATCGTCAACGTTCATACTATTACCTATGCTAGTTTTTGTTGCGATCTTGTTTCAGCAAGAATCAAAGATATTAACAATATGTTTTCATCAAAAAATAGTAACAATAATGCGCAAAACAGTATTGCTATTAGATTGAGTTTTGTATTTTCTTCTTTTCATGAAGCTTTACAACATCTTTTCTATCACTTTGTTTGAAACCATCATCTGGATTTTTTACATTAGAAATAATTAGCTATTATAAAATTTAAACTTTGTTCGCCAAATTAATCGAATATATGCATGCATAAAAATATATTTAAAATAAGATAATTATTTTGTAATCAGTATAAAATTTGCAACATAAAAATATTGCAGCAACACTTTATCCCGAGGCTGAGACATATGATAGGATTGTATTATATTTGCACTTCTATCAGATATAATTTTTATGATTACGATCTTACATTAGAAAGTATGATTATTATAAAGACACTTATTCCGTATTGAAAAAATATTGCGTTAAGGAAAACATTTAAAATTATTTAAGTAATATGCAGAGAATTTTCTAAATATATAAGAAAGAACAAACATAATAATCAAATAGTGAAAAACCGAATAGTAAAATGAAAACAAACAAAAACTATCAGACTCTTTCAAAACTAGTATTTTTAATTATTTTTGTATAACAAAACCCACCGTGATAAAGAAACAGTTAAAGGCATAGATTAGCACAAACTAGTTTCGAGTTCGATCCCTACTTTAATATCAACTAGCTCGATATCAGGCAGCATGTTATCAAATTTTTACTTGAGGTTATAGAAATCCCTATTTTGATATTAACTAGATCGATATCAGGCAGCATGATATCAAATTTTTACTTGTGGTTATAGATATCAAATATAATTTCGAGTGAAAATTGCCTTTCTATGGCATATCTGCTTATAAAAAATGAAGACAGAAAAAAAGATACTATTATGTGTAGTCATAAGTCACAACTTGGATAAGGCCAACTACTGGGCTGGGCTGGCTACCGAAACAAGCGATATAAAAAATTATGAAATAATTACTGAATATTCTTGTAACATAGACATACTTGATTTAAAAAAATATTCAAATTCTATTCTTTTAGTAATGTATTTAGTAATTTAGATGGCCAATGTGTAGAGTTAAGATTATACAATGCCACGCGTTATAAAGATAGTAACTGAGAGAAAAACTGTTATTGATATTATAATCTAAATTACACAATATACCAGAAACTAGTTATTGTAGCCAAACATGATTGACTATGCAAAGGCTGTATGCTAGATAAGCTTTAAAATATATAATTTTAACCTAAAATATATTAGGTTGGCAATCAAGTAATTAATTAATAATATCTTTATTTTTTAGTGCATTATCCATTTTGATCGATAACTTTCTGTCATCTTTCAGGCTACATTATCATTTTATTAGTAAAAAATTTATAAAATTATGTACCATTAAGAGTTTTTTAAGAATCTAAACATTAAGTAATCAAAAGTTGTAAGATCGGACTCTTCGGTGGTTATAGCAAATATATGTCAACTAACCTCCAATGATTTTTGCTGAATGTCAAATATATATGATGTCAATAATAGAGTAAATCACCGTTTCGATTTGATCATTCAGGCAGCTTTTTTCAACTGCATTATTTAAATTAGTTAATGATATAATGCAAAATGTAAATTGATCATTCTTCTTTTGAATCATCTTCAACTGTACAGCCAAAGCGGTTTTTATCTTAGGGGGATAAATTATCAGAACGGAGATTGGCAAACCAAATTTAACACTAACGTCTTTAAGGCTTTGTTACCATATAAACAGCTCACAACTGAAGATGAAGATGAAAATTATGACCAATAAATTTGATACAATAAAATTGCATCTAATAGTAAATACCCCTTCAACTACTATCTATAATTATATTTCACTATTGTCAATCGAAGTAACTCAAGGAATGTAACTCATATTCTGATTATTGTTGATAAAATAAATATGAAGACCTAATATTACCAATAATTTTCAATACAATTCTTTGAAAATGTCATTGTCAATTAGATTATTGATGTGTTTACACAAATAGTGGTACATAAATGTATAAAACAAAAAAAACTCTGACACGATTTTTAGCGACTATTTCCACTGCACCAATTAATTTATTTTCTACAGCAATGGAATGATTTTTACTTGTCTTCTGCTATATCATCAAATCGATCAATTAGTCGGTCTGTTTTTGCTTTGTTTTTATTCTTTTCGAATAACGAGTAATGTTTCTATATATAGAGCTCATATCGACGCGATTCCGCCGGTACATTCGGAACGATTCCAGTTCGAATGCTTTGAGAATCCAATTAACGTGCTCAAGCATTTACAAAATAATGAGCAATGCCAAATTAATACTTATCGTGCCGGAATTACATGCCTTGTTACACATTTAAATATTCTTTCGTGCTACGGGGATGAAATAATATTGTGATTCCTAACATTTGATTGGCTATGACGATATTTTTGTTACAGTTTCTGTATTTATTTTAGTGGATATATTTTAGTAGTTTTATATATATATATATATATATATATATATATATACACACATATATATACATATATATGTGTGTGTGCTTTTGGGATAATCTTCAAGCCTATCTCAAGAGTTAAATTAAACTAAATTTTTATTAACTTCCCGTAGGGCAAGTTATAGTAATCGCAAAAAAATCGAAAATGAAAATTTTTATATATCTTTACGTTTCAGAGGTTTCTGAATGTTTTGGCATACCTTAGAAAAAATGGATGTATGTGTGTGTGTGTGTGTGTATGTATGTGCGGATACAAATTTTCGTCGACGATTTCGGGAACACCGATCAACCGATTTGAATAATTCAAAAAACATTCGATTCCTATTGATAAGGAGACGTGCTGATTAGTTTTTGGCAAAGTCAGGTCTAGGCGTTCCGAAGATACGGGGCAAAAAGTGCCGAAAACGGTAACTCAGTTTTTAAGAGAACGGAGCGTCCGATTTTAATAATTCAAAAAGAATTTTACTTGTATTGACAAGGTGAAAAACCGATCAAATTTTCATAAAGGCAGGTCTAGCGGTTTCGGAGATCTAATGAAAAAAGTAAAAAAATATGCCATTTGGCGGTCAAAAATGATCATTAGACATATGCACATCAAATTATCAGATATTTTATAGAGATTTTAACAATAAGTATAATTTTGGTTTACATTCCTATGGGTTCCGTACCAATGTTTACGCGTTAGACGTCGACGCGGCGCTTACGCGGTTTGATATTTCGTCTTTATGCAGTTAAAGTTCAGATCTTAAGTAATTTTTTGTCTAATTGTTTGTCAAAAATCTTATTTTTTCGAAGTAAATTTTTTTCAAAAATGTTAATCGTTTTAAAAAAAATAATAATTTTTGGTACGGGAAGTTCCAGCAATTTGCCTTAAGGCACGATGCCTTAATTGCCTTAAGACAGAATTCCACTTATTTACCATTGTATTTACTCAAGTCAATGGAGCTGAAATTTTTACTGTGCTCCAATTTGTATGAAATTTTGGAATTAGGTTCATCTGACTCTCAAGATCAAAAGTGAAAATAATTTCGGCTCCTTTGCTACTTTCCGGAGGGATGACATACCTTCTCAGAGGTATTATTTTATTTTTTTCAAAATAGCGTCGAATAATGTTTCATAAGGTTTTTCAAAAAAGCAAATAGTTTTCAAGTTACTGGCTACTGAAAATTTGTTCCTTTTTGGCGTTTTTCATCGTATTTTGCAAATATCTCGAAAAATATACATTTTAACGAAAATCATGTAGTGAACAAAATTATATCAATTAAAATTTTATAAATCGGTGTTTTATGTGTCCTAGGAACAATGTTAAGATAAATATAAAGAAGCAAAATCGTCTTTTAATTTGTTCGAAATTTAATTGTTGTATTTGAAGCCGTCTAGCAGCGAGGTGTTACATTTTATATATTACATGGGGTTTTATAGTACTCAAAATAAGCTTTAGAATGAGTACTGTTAAGGGTCTGTTTTTTTTTCATAAAATCAAATAGTTTTATGAGTGCCATTTCTATTATAAAAATCCGCCTTTTTATGTTATATAAAATATATTTTTAAACTTTATAATGCATATAAATCAATTCCATACAAATCCCTTGAGAATAAAAAATTAATTAATTGGAAATTAATGATAGCGAATGAACATTTATTGAAATTTTTCACTGTTCAGTAATTTACAACAGCATTTATATGGTTATAAGTATATTTACTCAATTAAGGGGTTTTGTTCTTTTTTTATTAATTTTTTTTCGGTTTTGAGACTTTTTGATATCATGAAAGCTAAAAAGCTTAGAATTATTTAAAAAAAACTTTGAACACCATGGTGTATTAGTACATAAAATTAAATGGTGTATTTAATACATTATATTAAAAACTTTAAATATGTTTTTTTCAAATTGACTTTTTTCAATGCGGTGCCACAAATTAAAAAAAAAACTACAAGTCGGATCGAGTTGCATTTTTTTCATATTCACCACTACAATACTTACCCCCCGACCTCAAACAACTTGATAACATTACGCAAAAAAAAATTGTGAAGCTTCTCGTCCCAAAAAAGGCCCCTTATAACACTTTTTTTTAAATAGATGCCATTTTTTTTCTCTTTGCTTTTTTTCTTTCATTTTGGTAGGGGGACTGTATTCAAACTTCTTCTTCAACGTAGTTTCGTTTTTTTTTTGTTTCAGGCGATGCGCAATGATTTATCTGTGGTACCGCAAAAGAGATCGATTTTTCAATGCCCACTTTGGCGCCTCCTAGTTAACAAATGACGGCGACAAAAAAATTATAAAATTTCTTAATATTCTATGATTTTGTAATTTTTGTTTAAAAAAAACCGCTTGTCTCTATGATCAATACATTTCGAGAAAATTGCATTTTTTGTAACAAGTATCCAAATGTAAGAATAGTTTAATTCATATTAAAATTGTCGTTTTATTAATCTCTTTTATTTTCAAATCTAGTGTGCTTTAGTATGATAAATATCACTAAAAGTTTTTGCAAAACAGAATTTTACATAATCCGTCGAGAATTACTTTGCATCTTTCTTTATTATAATTAAGTATCATTATTTATTAATCTATGGCATTTTGAAAATTAATTTTTGATTAATAAAATTGTACTTTCAGAATTTATATATTTTGCTCCATCTTCAAACATTTTTCATGTATATCTCATACAATGAAGGTGTATAAATTCAATAGTGTTTTTTACGAATTATTTTCATGATTTCAGAAATTATTTACTTCTATTATTTATAATGTATATATTCATATTTTATTGTTAACTGGCTTTGAAAAGTATTTCAAAAACATTTTCACTGTTATATTTTAATCATTTTTTCCTTAGATTTCTTCAACAATTTTCCCAAATATTTTTTCAAATCATTGTGATGCATATACATTTTTCAGTAAATTTAAATACATATTACGCCGAGGCTGTTTTATGGCATAACGGTTAAGGTCATCGACTCGTATGGATGGGTTTGTGACTTCGAACCTGGACTACCTGATATCGTGCAGCAGCGGTGCCAATTTTTACATCAAAATATACACAGATCAAAAATATGTTTAGAAATAAAATTACCAATTTCGGACTGCGGTGTGAAATTGCAATGAGAAACCTGTCACACTATTCTTCTCTAAATAGAGTTGGAGTTTAACTCTTCTGTTTACATCCCTGCTCTAAGGCAGTACTACTAAGGCTTAAAATTGTTTGCATTTTTTATATAATATGATTGATTGACCGATTTATGCAATTGCATTGGCATATTTGCTAATATTTATTAATTGAATTTCTAAAACTTACATAAAATGTCGAGTCGCCAGTTATCTTCTAGAAGGGATTGTGGCATGGAAGGATTTTCCGCTTTGCATATTAGCAAAGCATCATGATCCTGCTCCGTCGGCAAAAGTCTCAATACACTTTGTGACTCGTTTCCTGGTTTTAGCTCCTAAAAGAATAAAAAAATCTTCAGTATTCATACTTATTCCAATATAATAAACATATTAGTTGCGTAAGATTAAGAATATTTACAAGATCTTTTTTTTACGAATCTTTATTTTATCATTTTATTCACAAATCGTTATCGTGTTGTTAATTATAATCAACAGGAAGGTTTACATAAGAATTCGTGTTAGTATATACTTTATTCAATAATTTTTATTGAAGCCAGAATGAATATAAATTAAGCAGGTGATCACACCAGTTAACTTTACATATGTTTACAGTTTATAGCTATAATAAAAAAATTGTCTGTGGTCTCTTATTGAAAAAAGTACTTTAAATTTTGGAAAATTTTAACGTATCTGTTTCAGCATGTAAAAACCGAATAGTGATTTATGAATGTAGTATGATTACATTTTAATTTATTCAATTCATTTTTTTAATCATATATTGTTCAATGAAGTGAGAACAAATAGTTTTTTAATCTTATTTTCTAATGTAACATCTGACTTGATTGATCAGATAGATATTTAGTTGTTATTTTGAATATTATTTTTACTTTTTTTATTGTAAAACCATAAAAATTATTAAAATAATAAAAATATTTATTTAACTTGAATATCGGTACACATCGTATTTTGGTTCATATATCGAACATTGTTTCGATCTCTGGTTATATTTATTATAGCAGATTTAAAATATTTTATTAAAGTTAAATTTCAATATTCATATTTATTCCTTCATCGTACCCAAACACAAAAAGAATTATCCTCTAGTGACTGCAAAATTGATTTTAAATATTCAAATTTACTTGTTGCACGTTCTCATATTCAATCAGATGCGTAATATGCGCAGTGACCGCAACATGCGCAATTTAATGTTTTCGTGTTTTTCGGTTTATACAATTCTACCAGCAACTTTTATGATACCCAGCTAATAGTAAATATTTAACAAGCACAAACGCAAAATGTCGATATACATTATTTACATTGAACAGAATATTTGAATAAGCGGATTTGCGATACAGCACTGATTTGTCAAACTCAAATCTATGATTTCTGCCTAAATAAATTTGACGTATTTGTCAAATAATATTGACATGCAAATAAAACAAAAATATAATTTATACTGATAGGGTAGAGCGGAGCTTGAAGGTCCACGGCTAAAAAGGCCTACCACCGATAACTCAAAAACAAGTAAAAAAATTTTTAACACTAATAATTGAAAGTAGGGAAAAATGATGCAAAAGCAGACATCACCATGATTACGACGTTACATTTTGAAATGAACGACATTGTTTGAAAATCCATAACAAAAGTAGATTCTTTTATAGTTTTTGGATGTGATCACTGTTGTTTAGTTTACAAGATCTATATATTCATTATATAGATCTTGTATATAATATAGTATACGTTATTCAATAGTTTTATAAGATGTATTGTCAATTTGAAGTTAGATTCAACAGTTGTTTTTATATAACCGCTGTAAAAGCTTACACGTTATTGTGGTAAGAAGGACCACTAACTAATTCTTTACCATGGCAAAGATTTAAACAATAAAATAAAGTACAAAAAAAAATTTACAAGAAATAATGAAATAAATAGTTATTTCAACTCTACTGAGGAATATTTCTGACAAAGTTCCAAACCTAGGTATAAGGTGCTATCTCTTCAAAAAATATACCCTTATAATTTATATTTTGCATTGTTTGAATAATGTAGCTATTATTTCTTAAAATCACTTTAAAATTAAAAACAAAACACTGGACCTTCTAGCCCCATGTGCGTGTCATTTGATCCCGCCCATGGCGTAAAAAGGACCAAGTAACAAATTTTAGAAAAACCGTTAAAAATATTTTCACAATGGTGAACTAGCTTTTTTATATATGACAACTCAAACGATATTTCCATCCCTGTGATACTCATATTTTTACAATTCTTGTATTATCATATATTGTTTATTGATTCAACAATGCCGGAGACTGACTATTTGCACTTGCTAAAAATATATGTTATTATAGCTGGATGCCGTACCGCTAATCACTATGCCACGGGTGAGACATTCTATTCATTCGTTCATCATATATGTGTTTGTTGTTATTTCCGTGAATTTTAATAGTTGTATGTAAAATTTTATTAATATTTTCCAAAAAATTAGAAGAAATAAAAAAAATCGAACGTTTTTGAAGAATTGGTAATATTTTGTAAATTTTGCTATTTTAGATAATTGTAACATTATGAACATCGTTGAAAAATAGGAGAACTTTTGACAAATATGATATTTGAAATCATGACTTTCAAAGATGTATACATTTTTGAGCAGCTTTAAAACTAGTTTTGACAGTTTCAAATTTCAAATTTTTTGAGTCAATTGAAAATATTCTTTTCATATGTACAATTCTTTTACATTTCAAATTTAACTTTTATACTATATTACCTCCTTACTGCATATTTTTACTGGCAGCATTTGTTCTAGATTCAGGTGCTTTGTTTGCAATGTTCACAGCTATTTATTAGTTGTTCAAATCCTGCCTAACTATCCGGATTAGGAATTCCGAATTATTGATTGTGAGCATCTGCTCGGATTTTTGGGAAAAACGACTCATCAACCTCAAATATTTCTAATTACTTTTCTTATTTTGGTCTAGATACTGTTTGATCTAGATTTCCGTGGAAGGAGGCTTTAGAATCCGAATGTGAACTATTAGAGAAATGATTTTTTCTGATGTCGGCTTAAGTGTATTAAGAACAATTATTATTAAGGTGTATTAAGGACAATTGGTTTTAATGCGGATGTGATCTGGCGAGATTTCTTTGATTCAGTATTACTTAGAATTTAGCGTTTCAACAGATTTTTGTTTCTTTGTATATATTTTTGGTAATTATGTGTACTCGCCATAATTTTATTGATAAATACCAAAAAATAGAATATTTGGTGGAGTGGCAATCTGGTTTCACTTTGTAGTTTCACTTAAGTATACCCGAAAAAGACTGTGTGCTCTAGGTCTCTTGGTGAAAAGAACAGATCCTTATCGATATATGGGCCCTCGGCGCCTTCTGTCGCCTCTTTATTTGTATCTTTTCGATCTACTTCTGGGACCCTACGTTTTGACCCTCTGCTTTCGGCTTGCTCCTTTTGTTTCTTCTTGTGGCTCATAAAGTATGCAATTTAATTACAGAAATTACAGCTCAAAGTAAAATTTTAAAACTTTTATATACATTTATTTTATTACAATCTTTTTCTGCGTAAGCATTAGAAAATGTAGTTTTTATTCAACTTATTCAGATCAGTTTTTTTAGAAAGTTACAAAACTTGATGAATAATTAGATTTTTATACATTATTTAATTTTTATTGCAGGCTCTTATGAACTCATTCACGTTTATTTGATAATTTCAAAAAGATACGAGTATTCGGGTTTTTATAAAAAAAATATTCACCGCAATTAAAAGTTTAATTTCAAATTTAGACATGCAGCATATTTTGAATTACAGCCTATTATATTACGGTATTTGTATATCAGTCGTATATATTGTCCTCACATATTAAATTTTATTATTTTAAATTTATTTGAATTAGATACTTCACTTTATCCGTCTTCAAAGGAAGTAATTGTTAATTTATTATTCAGTACCATCTACAGATATATCATTATCTTTAATAGAAGTTCGCTTTTCATTACAACTTTAATTTTTTCTGTATTTTTTTAAAAAAAGATCTGTAAAATACGGATTAAACTAACTGCGCATACATATATTAATAGTCCATGAATATTTGCTAAGATTTTTGCTAAGTCTAATTTGATAATTTTCGATTTAAATTTTCTAATAAATACTTGTTATCTTTAATAGAGATAGATGAGAGTAAAATATTTCATAAGATAGTTGAAATTTGTGAACTCCCAAATTCGTGTTTGATATCTTTTTCATCAAATTTCAATGATTCACAATAGTTATTCTCATAAAAATAATTAAGCGTTCTTAATTTTGTTTAAAATATGTCTTTTCAGTGAAGTTATTCCAAATTTTTTAAATATCTATGTAGTTTAATTAAAAAAAATCTAACTTGTTTTTGTGGTGCAATGAACCACTAGCATTCCATTTTAATCAATAAACTGTTTTTGGAATTGCTTAAATTATTTACAAGCACTGATAATATTTATTGGTGATTTATATACTGTTAATGAACTGATTAATTAAACGATTTAAAAATTGAAATAAATTTAGAGAGAGAAGCAGTTTCAGAATCCGAATGTGACTCATTAGTGGAATGATTTTTGTGATGTCGGCGATAAATCAGGAACAATATGTTTCAATACGATATTGTGAGCTTTTTTTGATTTAGTAAAAATTGAGTTAAGTAGCTTTGTTTGGCCTTAGTAAACTACATTGACCTCCTCAATTGTTTCATTTAAAAAAAATTGTTCCTTTGTAAATGATGTGCTTGCGATAATTTGGTTGATGCTAACTATAAATTTTGTAGAAATTTTTGTTTTTTCTAGTTAGTTTTAAATCCAAGAAGAACATATTCATGATTTTTTTTTGTACTCTATATCTAATATTTAAAATTTTTCGTAAAACATTTTCTTGCTTTTGGATATTTCTGAATCCATATTTTTGTATAATTCATGGATTCCATGATTGTGGGAAAGTGAACATTTCTTAGAACAAATCCATGAGCGTTTTAACTTGAATAAAATATATGTTATTTATGAATGTCTACTTTGACATTTATAGTTTATATATATATATATATATATATATATATATATATATATATATATTCAAATTTAATTTCATTCTGAAATCTAAATATATAATTACATTTAGCAGAGAATGCTGACAAGTTATTTTCTAGTTTATAATTGACGATAAATTATTTTACACCCTTGTATAAACATTTTAAGTATATATGTAAAGTGCATAATTTCCTTTGGTATGAACTTTTGATGAAATTGAAATTGAATTGTAAATATTTAAAGAAATCTGTAATGCATTTCTAATCTTGTTCAACAATAATCAGAAAAAATTAATAGTAAGAAATAATATTTCAAAATATTTTATCATCAACTTTTCAATAGGCTTATTGAAACTAAAATTACGTCGAAAAACTAGTAGTAATTCAATCCAGTAATTTACGACTTAAATTTCGATGACATATTTCAAAGTTAATCATCCAAAAACAAAAAATATTTTATACCATCAGTATCCATTGACGGAAGAACTTTTCATTTTTTTCTTTATAATTTACCTTTTAATAAAGATTTATTTTTAAAAACATGGTGGGTATTTAACTTTGCTATTTAACTCCAACTATAATAATCAGAGAAAAATGTGCAAATATTTTGTTTAGCAATGGATTCAAAATTTTGAAAATATTGTACTAAGAAATCAATTTTGAAGGACAAAAATAAATTTTAATAATAACCTTAGCGACTCTAGTGTTTTATATTTACCTTTTATACAATCAAAATTCAAAAGTAATTATTTTGTAAGACCTTTGATACGTATTTAATTGATATTTATTTTATGGAATTACGTTCTACGTTTTTTATAATTAACTACTTGTTAATAATTTGAAGTATTTCGATACTGGTTTATAACGTTTGATTACTTGATGTTTGAGATCTACAAGAAATCATCTTTTGAAGCAACTATTTCGTCGGTTAGAGAAAGATCAGATGATTATCTATCTATCTATCTTGCGCAATTTTGGAAATTTAATTGAATTGTTTTTTGTTTCTGTGATTTTTAGGTGGTATATGAAATTTAGTCCAGAATCAATCTTGGCATGATTTTTTGATAATAATATAAAACAACATATTTATTATCGCATCATCCATTAACTTTTACAAGATTTTTTATCACTATTATTTCATTTTCTACAGTAATCAGAACAAATAACATTCTATGAGTAAGATTTATTTGATTCAAATTTTTACAATTGAATTGGATATGCACTTTTGATTTATATTTTCAATTATGTCACAGATCTGTACTAGTAATTTGTTCAATTCAAGTTTTGTAAACTTTAATATATATATATATATATATATATATATATATATATATCACAGAAATAATTAAATTCATAATTTACATTGAAATGCCAAAAATGTAGTATAAAAAAACCATTTTTGAAAAACAAATCCCTTAGTTCTTTGCATTATATTTCTGTTCAAATCAAAATTAAATTTATAAGGCATTTGATATGTTATTAACTTTCCGCAGTGTTAGTTATAGTAATCGCAAAAAATAGAAAATTTATCTATATTCGATAAAAATTTTAAAAGTGACAACAAATACTTACAATTTTATTGGGTTCCGTTCAAAATTGTTGACTAAAAATTGTATCCTCACATACACACACATACACATAGCATTAAAAAAATAATTAATTTTGAATTACAAAGTAAATCTAGTGGCGCATGACATCGTGTCTTAAGTCAATATATATATACAATTGAGTGAGGATACAATTTTTAGTCAACAATTTTAAGAACCCAGATTAACAGCTTTGAATAATTCAAAAAACATTCGATTTCTATTGATGGAAGATCGTGCCGATTAGTATTTGGCAAGGCAGGTGGTAAACATGGTAATCCAGTTTTTGAGAGCACGGAACGCCCGATTTAAATGATTCAATTGAAAAACATTTTAATTATATTTACGAAATAAACGTTTGATTAAATATTTTTGAAAAGACAGGTGCTGCGTTTTTGGAGATCCAATGAAAAAAAAATTTGGCGGTCAAAAGTGGTCATTATGACATATGCGCATTATATCAGATATTTAAAAAAAAAATAATAAGCACAAATTTTGTTTACATTTCTATGAATTCCGTACCATAATTCAGATCTTTAATCGTTAGACCGCTACGCGGCGCTTAAACGCTTCCATATTTTGTCTCTAAAATCAAAATTTTCAAAAATGAAAAAAAAGAAGATTAAAAAAATCATATTTTTCAAAAGTTTTAAAATTGTAAAAATTATATTTTTTTTTGAATATTTCGATCAATTTTAAAGCTTTTAAAGTTTTTAGGTTATGCTAAGGGAAGTTTCAGCTATTCGCCTTAAGGCACGATTCTATGCACCACTAGTTTTTTAAAACAAGATTTATATCATGACTAGTGGTACTTGAGTCTGTAATTTACCATAAGATCGTCAAAAACGTAGTATCAAAAAATTCATTTTTGAAAAGCAAGGTCAGTACATAAATCAATATTTTCCGTGTTCACTATTCAAAATTCAATAGTAATTTTTTTATATGGCCTAAGATACGTTTTTAATTTTGTATACCACCTTTCAATCTTTTCTTTTCAATAAAAAAAATCAGCCAAATAACCGAATTTAGAAAATTATTTTTATGGAATACATTAATACAATTATTACTGAAATTAATTTAATCTACAAGGATCTAATTCAATCAGTTATTTAGGACAAAAAACAAACATTAATTTTAACGATCAGTCATACTTGAATGGCTTTTTAGTATTTTACATTTTCCTTATTTTCATTTCGTTTTTCGAAAGTTATTCAATTTGAAAATCAATTGAACGGCAACAATAGATAGCAATTTTATTAAGTATGTTGCGCTTTGTGCTTTCACTTATCAGTTAATGGAACTCCTCTCTAATCTTGCATACATTTTTGGAATGGGTTGACCTTATTATGGAGCTTCCGATCATATAGAACTCCCTCGAGTCTATTTAATGTATTATTATCTTATTATTTAAGGGTTGTTATGTATTCTGGAGTGTGCTTTCACATAAAATTAATTAGATTTGGCGTAATTTGAGATGCTAAATGCGGTCTGACCTAACTTTAATAGAATCCGAAATTACGTTTCTAACGATTGTTTTGTCTTGCTAATACTTGCAATAAAACATTAATTTGATTATTAAATGATTACATATAATTTGATGAAAACAGTTAAGAAAATAAATGTAAGCTCATAAAAACTGTTTACATTAAACCTATTATTTGATTATTTAACAGCCAAATCGTCGTCATAAAATATATTTTATATTTCAAATCTTACAGAATTGGGAACAAAATGTCTCATCATTAATCCAGATAAACATATTTAAAAGAATGTGTAATAATTACAATAATACAAATTAATCATACTCTATATAATAAGCAAGAAAAAACTAAATCCATTGTATTTATTTGTATACAAGTCTCTAATATATACATAATCTATTTTCATTATCATAATATTTTTCGTTCCTACATCTGTTAGATTTCTTTATACATAAAAACATAGATGTTTTATTATTCAGTTAAAAATATACAGAAGACTAACTTACAAATGTCATAACCTAATAATATAGACAAAAGACTGTCTTTGCATTAGTAAATTATTTTAATTTTAATCTTATATATCATATATTGCATTCATCTTCCATATACATTTAGTTGATAATTGCCTATTCAAACAACTGTTTCTCTATATTAGTTTTTTCGCAAATATTATTTTCCTGGTGATTTAAGTATATTTACCTATTCATTAATTGTGTTCTAATTAAATAAAAAGTAAATCAAGTACGTAACAAATAGTTAGAATCCTAACAAATATTGGATTATTAGCAAGATCAGCATCATAAATGTATAGGGTAGGGCGGGGCTAGTTGAGCAAATTTTCACTTAAACGGATGTATCTCCTCAATGAAAAGTTTCAATAAATTGCTATACGACCTAATGGATTTGTTGTTTATCGCTTAACAAAAGTGTTAATACTATTTTTTTGAAATGTTTAAAATTTAAAAGCTACAGCTGTTTAAATGCAAAAAGTCAAGTATGCTCAATGTAGCCCATAGGTGGGGAAAGTTGAGCACTAAGAAATTATAATGAAATTATAGGTTTAATGTCGATTAGTGATGAAATAAAATAAGTTTTTAATAACCAGTTCTATATTAATAGTCTTTATTGACAGAAAACAAAACTTATAGTAATTTTCTTTGAATAATTAACCAAAAGTAGAATCAAGAAAACAATATCGTATCTTTGGAATTATTTTACCATTATATTCAGTATTTTTGTTTAAAAACATTATTTCATTATATTATTACTCATAGACTTAACTTAAATCTTAAAAATAATAATTGGAAATAAAATAACAACTGGAAGTTGATGGTAATTGTCTTAGTGACAGAACAAGTTTAGCAACTATGCTCAACTAACCCCAACTCGGAATTTCAAAATGAAAGTGAGTTTATAGAAAAACCGTGAGAGTTATACCCAGAATCTCTGTGCATATTAAAAGTACTATAAATATATGGAAGAATAACATTTACGTGATTAAAAATAAATAACATTTGACTAAACCAGATGAAAACTCGTGATAAATTACGTTTTTACTTTTTGGTCTCAAAATAAACCAAACGCCCGTGAGCCTCACTCATTTGTCCAGCGGCTACTAGCAATCGCGGAATGTTTATTTCTCCCAAACCTCTATCTTTCCGCCATATAATGCTTAAACGGACGGTGAATAGTTGTTTTAACATTTATCTTTAAAATTATATGAATATTTACGTAAATTCACACAAAAAATTAGAAATATTCTAAAAGCGTATAAAATACATTGATTTTAATTTTATTTAGAAAATTGGAGCGATATGCGGGTTGACCATAATTAAATATTTTATATTTTCAAGTATTTCTAACATATATGTAATATTAATATTTGTGTTTTGAAACATTTCACTTATTTCAATAAACTCATTTTTATTTTTAAACATAACATTCATTTTTCATGTTCGATTTTTAACTTCCCGTAGGGTAAGTTATTGTAATGGGCCGAAAATCGGAATTGAAAATTTTTACATTTCTCGACGTTTTGAAGGTTTTGGCATACTAACGCATAAAATTGCTTCAGTAACTTATTAATATTGTAAAGCCAAATTGTATTCATGTTTACTTTCCCATCTGATTCAGAATATCAAATTGTTGTTTTAAAGTTAAATTTTTAACGTATTTTGAAAGATGCAAAGAAATTACATATTTCCTGAACTATATCGAAAACAAAACACAATTATATTTGTATCTGTATTATTTCTGCTTAGTTAATAATTAAATTTAGTATGGACACCACTAGGTATAAAAAAGCTCACGAGTTTTGTTTCTGAACACATTTTGCTTCCATTTTTCATATTTGCTCCATTTCCATAAACCTAACCATGTCTTCAAAGTTCAAAGTTTATCAGATGCGAAACATTTTCAACAAATACAAAAGTTACAATTGAGTTTCTCGGTCTTATAGTCATTTTCTATGCACTGACTTCCCTTTTTCCATTTTTTTCTATTATAATTTGTATCTATTTTTTAACAAGTTCCGTTCAAATTAAATCACCTCGCAATTTTTCATCAATAATGCCCAATAATTTAAACTAATATGTAATAAGCAAAAATATGTATTGTTTGTATTGGTATATAGTGATTGAAAGTAAAGCTATACATGATATATGCAATCAATAACTTTTTGGTTATTAATGTACACTAGGTATGATTAACATTTTAAGGATTTTCATAGTGTGTAATTGTTAATAGTATTCCACATTATCATATTATGTATGTTTTAGTTGTTTAATATGTAACAATTGGTTGGTTTTCATGAAATTATTACAATTATGTTTCTATAATTTTCTGTCTTACGCTTTTTTCGGCTCATTACATACGAATTATAGGTGTTTATTTTTAAATGTCAGGCTTTTTGGTTCATGTAATCAAGTTTTTTATCTGATTCTATCCACTACAGATTATTTGTGCACAATTTATTTATTTATTAACTTCCCGTAGGGTAAGTTATTGTAATGGGCCAAAAATCGAAATTGAAAATTTTTACATTTCTCGACGTTTTGAAGGTTTCTGAATATTTTGGCATACCTCAGAAAAAATGGATGTGTGTGTGTATGTGAGTGTGTATGTATGTATGGATACAAATTTCCAGTCACGTTTTCGGGCGCACGGATCAACCGATTTGAATGGTTCAAAAAACATTCGATTCCTATTGATAGGGAGAAGAGATACGGAGATACGGAGCAAAGAGTGCAAAAAATAGAAATCGAGTTTTTGAGAGAACGGAGTATCGGATTTGAATGATCTAAAAAACATTCAATTAGTAATGTTTGGGAGAAGTGTTTATTAGTTTTTGGCAGAAGCAGGTCCAACCATTTCGAAGATACGGAGCTAAATATGTCAAAAATGGCAGTTTTTTGAGAGAACTAAGCGTCGAATTTGCGAAGGGATTCACAAATAAAGTTCAATTTGAAAGGTTCACAAGTAATATATTTTTTAACTGCAAGAAGTACACCACCACCACGATATTTATTGTTAATACCATAAGTTCTATCACATCTGAAAACATTGAAACTGTCGCAAAAGAATTCAGAGTTGTGGACATCGTTTTTAAGCCATGTTTCAGAAAAGGCGTCGAAATCATGATCAAGATTACTAGATGCAAGCAGGCAGTCAGAATTTTAATGTTGGGTCCACGATCATTTTGATAGTAACAGGTAAAGCTAAAGGCATTACTATCTGTGGGCAAAATTAGTTCAAAGAAACAATTCGAGGAACGCCATTGATATATTTAATTTTAAGATTAGCTTCACTTTTTTTCTTGCGTCCAAGTAGCTGAGCTTTTAGTCTTTGATAATAATGTTGTCACCTTGGTGTTCGATCTTCAGTGATAATCAAATTCTCAAAGTTGGCATTATCTTTAATTTTCTTGCAGTTAAACAAAATTTTCTTTGGTAAGTCATTGTCCTTAAAGATAATTTTAAGCGGTCTTGGCTTAGTCCTTTTAAAATCATGTTTACCCAATCTAAATAGTTTGAAGCTTGACGGAACACAAGGTACTCCTAATGAAGCTTCAAATATATTGCTAACCATATTTGTATCAACACTTTTATCGTGTATATATTATGATATTATATGAACGCTTATTGCGTTAAGAAGTCTCTTGAACTATAGCTTCAAATTGATCATCGTCAAGAATATTATTGTTGCAAGAACTGTGATCTTTTAGTGCAGCTATTTCTTGTTGTAGCTGCATTAACATACTTTTGATATCAAAAAGGTCATTACCGAGATTAGCACAGGCATTGCAATTCCACATTATTCTTTTACTTTAGATGATATTGCTCGAACATCAGCCAAGCTTAAATTCACGCATAAATACTTAATTTAGTTTTGCACGAAATGCATGTCACCATCCTGTCTAAGGCAAATACAATACTATGTTTACAATAATATTCAAGAATTTTATCATTAGAAATACTATATAATACTATTTATATTAAATTCGAAATATTTTATATGATTTTCACAACGTTTTTTCTCATTGGCACTCATCACAAAAATAATGGACATCAATATTAAATATTTTTTTATGTGTTTTAAGTTTTTTATGTAACAGTTGCTCGTTATATCAATTGTCGAGATTTATTGTGTAGTTGAGAAAAATAATAAAACAAAAAACCTTCCAATTTTGCCTATTTGATTTTATTCAATTCAACAAAATTAAATCGCTAATGAAAAAATAGTTAAAATAAAATATAATGATCGTAAAGATGATGAGATTTCTATCTTTAAGCTTTTCTGTTCATGCAATGGGCAATTAAGATCTCACTACCAATCCTTTTTAGTCCTTTTCTGATACTAAGTATATATTATCAGTAACAAAAAATCATTTTGTTAGATTAATCATTTTGGGTTTATCGGAATGCATTTGGTATCTGTGTCATATTTTCATTCCGCTGTTCTTTTTTGTAATTTGTTCGATCTGTATTTTATCATGATGTTAACGATTTTAGTTTTACATGCGTTTATATCAGAATTAGTCAGAAAATAATGGGACACATCAATATTAAATATTTTTTTATGTAAGTTTACTTTTTTATGTAACAGTTCATATCAAATAACAAGGTTTATTGTGTAGTAAAAATAATAAATCAAAAATTTCTTCTACTTTGCTTATTTCAGGTAATAATAATATTGAATATAAATTAAATAAGTTTTTCTGAAAATGTTTCATGCAATTGGCAATTAAGATGCCACTACCAATCCTTTTTGTTGTTTGATAGTTTAACCATTTTGGATTTCTCGGAATGCATTTTGTATCTAACTCGTAATCCTAATTTGATGTTTTTATAATTTTAATGATCTTAGACAGATTTTAGTACATACTAATAACCTAGTTTTTTATTTTGGTCAAAAACCCGAGTTTATGAAAAAAGATATTTTGTCAACAGCTTATCAATTTGTTATTTTTGAAAACTGCAATGCACTGTGAGTAAATAGTTTATATGAACCAAATAGAGCACTATGACACAATTTTGTTTTTATATTTTATTAATAATAGTTATGTCTTAACATTAGTAGTAGCTTATATAATCATTGACACACAATTTATGCACAAACTGCAAACCAAGTTTAATCTGTTATTATTAGGTTTCAATATTTTTTATTTTTTATTTGTTTCTTCAAATATGAACGCTATTCAAAAAAATATATTTTTTTACTTACATCTATATTTTAACGTACATTTTGCAATCATGATAAATAAACAAATAATACAGATCGTGGATGTGATATAAATCCTAAATTTTTATTAATTTCGTATGTCGTAAAGTAAATAAATTATATTTATATATTTTTGTCAAGAATGACAGGTCTTAGAAAATTACCCATGGTATCAGGCATTGCAATCAATTAATAAATTATGGTATACATATTTACATATTCAATTAATATTATGTTCATACTCAGCTAGATCATATTACATTAAATGTTACGTTTGATTTCATAATTTACAATATTTTAGTTACTTCAGCTGATGAAACTAATTTTAAAGTTCGGTAGGAAAGATAGCTGAAATTTTTTTGAAAGTGTCTTTGAATTTTTCCGTTGAAATTGTTACATTATTATTTGATATTTTCACTTCCAATCTTGTTCTAGTGAATAATTTCTTTTGACTCAGATTTCTTACTGATCTCAAATTTAAAATAGTGCGGCGTCAATTGAAACAAATATAATTTATTTTTAGCAACTATTGCATTTTTTTATTTCAATAATTAGAATAAGTATTAAGTATGAATCCTAATTTTTCAGTCAAATATATTTTCTTCAGAAAAAATATAGAAAAGTGAATAAATCGTATTTATATATTTTTATCAAAAATGACAGACTTTGATAACTACCCATGGTATATAATAATAAAGCATCGCAATGAATTATTGTATACATAATTAAATATTCCACTAATTTTATTATGATAACATTACATAACATAATGTTATAATGCTAACTAGTCAAATCACCAAAATTTTAGATACGGCATTAAATTTTACATTTGATTGCAATGTTTTCATAATTTACAATATTACAGCTGATGAAAAAAAAAACTAGTATTCGGTAGGAAAATTAGGTGAATTTTTTTTTAAGTGTCTTCGAATTTTTTCTTTGAAATTTTTGCCTCAATAACATGATTGATTAAAATGTTTACTTCCAATCTTATTGTAATAAATAATTACCTTCGACTCAGACTCCTTACTAATCTCAAATTTATAATAGTGCGGCGTCAATTGAAGCAATAATTCAATGAATTTAAGACGACAATAATGTAATATTCAAGTTTGATAACAGTGTGTTTGAAAGAATTTTTAATTTTTAATTCGACTTAATTTTTAGCAACTATTTAATTTTTATATATTTTAATATTTTAAACTTTTTTAGATAATAATTGTTTTTAAAATGTTTGTTAATTTTCAGAAGTCTAGTTCGAACGTAGATAATGTTCATTTTAGTAATGTATTATAATCGAATTTTATCGATTTAATACTTTGCAACTAGGATGCTTTTTATTAACCTGATATTTTTAAAATATTCATTTATGTCTATAAATAATTTGTATAGTCAATCAGAATATTTTTTTAATTTATTAAACTATGTGCTAGTCTTTATGGCTTTAAGGAGTTTCTCTCCAATGAGATCCTTTTTTAACATTTCATTTTAAATCGTATGGTTATTTTCTTCTCTAGTTCGCAATTTTTGGCTTAGTATATTACAATAGTGTACTTTTGGTGGTCCTGGTAGTTTCTTATAATAGTTTATATTATTGTTTTTCACTTCTTGAATATTCCTGGCAATTTAATTCAGCTATAGATGAATTTACTTATTTTTAAAACATTTATTCAAATTATTTTTAGCAAGCAGCACATGCCACGCTCTTGGTACAGTGAATAGTAATAATATATTCGAATTATAAGCAGACAAATGTTAGAAAAGAATATATATCTATCTATATATACATATAATATATATATATATATATATATATATATATATATATATAAATCTCGTGTCACGATGTTGGTTCGTGATGGACGCCGAAACTACTAAACCGATTTTAAATTTTTTTGGCTCATCGTGTGCATATATATCCAACTTAGGTTATAGGAAATTTTGAAAAGTGAATTCAAAATATAAATATATAATTTTTATAAATTTCTAAAAATTTTGACAGAAAATGACTAAAAAAAACACAACACAAAAATGATAATGTCAAAATTTATGAAAAATTCGAGAAAAAAAGATTTGATTTTTGAAAAAAAAAATATGACAGTTCAAAAAATATAATTCAAATATATATATATATATATATATAAACTTATATATATATATATATATATATATATATATATATTAAAGTCTAATAATCGGGCATAACATCAATAAAAAACATAAATTTCTTTCAAAAATTTATTTTAAATCCATACGTTTCGGCTATAATCCTAGCTTGCATTCAGTGGAAACTAAAAATAAAATTAAAAACTAAAACAATTGAATTGGAGTGAAAAGAAAAAATGAAGTAGTAAATAGTACTTACATTTAGTTGATCTTAGTGTTAAATTGGAAAATTTTAATAATCCATGGTATTAGGATATGGTAATGCACTACACTATGTATTGTAAACATTAATTTGAAATTACACAATATTTTCACAAAATACTGATTTGAAAAAATCACAAATGGATAGTGTGTTATTCGTAGACTGGTTGAAGATGTAATGGAGAAAGACATTTTTTAAAAAATATTTTTACCAAGATTCTACACATGTGTGGAACGAATTGCGAATCCTTTGCGCGAACGCTTTTATTGTTTTGTAAGAAATTTGGAAATGTTATCTAAATAGAAGAGATTTGTGTCGCACAGCGTGTTGAGTTCATTCCGTTTATTTATTGTCTTATTGTTATAAATAGTTAAAAAGGATCCCTCTATAATTCTTCGTTCAAAAAAATTTTGTTCGAATTGTAGTACAGTCAGATTAGAAAAGTCCATATGTGTTTTAAAGTGTATATATGGTCTTGCAAGTACAGTTTTGAATTGTTTGGGGTTTTTTGAATTGTTTTTATGTTGTTGTAACCGTTTATTCAGGTTCTGGCTAGTTTCTCCTATGTAAATTAAATTACAGTCTAAACAATTTATTTGATAGACGAGATATATATATATATATATATATATATATATATATATATATCCAACATGTATATCCAAATTATATAAAATGCAATATTCAAAATCACTGTTCATGGTTTTGAATCATATAAAAATCAATGTTTATAAATTTAAATAAATATTGACATGAAAAAAACTGAAATGTCATTTGTCAATATTTTTGAAAATAATTAGATAAATAGATTATTTTTTTATAATTTATATTTATTTGATTAGCTTACCAAATTATTTCGGATACCAAAACTTCTACAAACCATTATAGATCACAATAAAAAAGCGACATATTGAATTTAAAATTAATCATAAACAAAATTTTGACAGTTCGAAAAAAAAAAGAATTTTTAACGACTTCAATAAGAAACAAATACATTAATTATTCCAAGTTATGTTATAGGCAATATTGCCAAACAAATTATAGATACAAAATATTATTGTAAAATAAATTTTATCATATTATATTAATTTTCGACCAATACGGAAATATTTTGACATTTATAAATTAAGTGCATATTGGATATATAAAATTGACATTCACCATTTTTCAATTAAATGCAAATTTAAAAAATCAAATATTTATATAAAAAATGTATATTTAGATAAAGATTCTGTGTTGATTTGAACTAAAATCTAATTTATTCATTAATTAAAAAAAAATGACACAAACAAATTAAAAATGATGCGTTGGAATTAATTATCGAAGTGTAAAGAAATTTGTGTAATTAAAATATAATATTATTATTAATATATCAGTTGATATATATTTATATTTTGATTGACATTGCAAATGCAAATCTTACAGGGAATTGTAACCTCTTAAATGGAATTGTACAATCTGAGGGTATCATTGGAATCTGACAATAACAGACTAGACAAACTAAATATATTATCATACTGTATTAAATTTCGACCGAATAGAAAATATTTTGACAGTTATATTGAATTTGAAATAAAATGCATTCTGTGTTCATTTGGACTAAATCTAATTTATTCATTAATTTAAAAAAAATGACACAAACAAAATTAAAATGAACAAAACACTATGATGCGTTGGAATTAATTATCTAAGTGTAAAAAAATTTGTGTAATTAAAATATAATATTAGGTTGTCAAATATCTCCCTTCCGCCTTTTTGTATTATAAACCAAGAGCAAAAAAGCGGAAGGGAGATATTGGACAACCTAATATCAGTTGAGATATATTTTGATTGTCATCGCAAATGCTAATCTTACAGGGAATTGTAACCTCTTAAATGGAATTGTACAATCTGAAGGTATCATTGGAATCTGATAATAACAAACTAGACAAACTAAATATTTTATCATACTATAATAAATTTCGACCGAAAAGAAAATATTTTGACAGTTATATTGAATTCGAAATAAAATGCAAATGTCAAAAATCGGATCTTTATGTAAAAAAATATTTATTTCCACAATATTCCCCTGTTGATTTAGCCAAACTTATGAATTTACCAATTATATAATTTATTTAAATAAAAAATAAATAATATTTAGATATAAGGTTATTTAATTAGAGATATTTCTTAGTTGAAACATGAAAGAAAATTTTATTGACATATTTGACATGACAAAAGTATAATAAACAAAACACTATGATGCGAGTTAATTATATTTTGAAGTATGAAATGTCAAATAATTTTGAAAACTATAACAAGTTTTTAACTATTATCCACACATAGGAGAATGGTGAACCGATGGATTACCTCTCATAATGATATCTTAGATCATAAGCGTTGAACCAAACAGCTTATAGAACATATATATAGTAAGAGGTCTGATTGCTGTTGTAACAATAATTTAAAAAAAAGTTTTTAACTATTTGTCAGAAAGAATATATTTTATTACAAATTCATACCTATATCAATATTATATAATGACATTATTTATAGACAATATGATTTTAATGCATATTTTAATTATATGTTTTGGCATTTGCTAATTCAAAATAAATTATTTTACAGTACAAAAATTGATAAAAATTTAACAAAAGTGTCAAAAATCAAACATTTAATACATTTTGGACTCGGATTCCTCAGAACTTTATCCATGTTAGTTTCAGGGATAGTATGAATATCAATTTATAGTCGGAAATTTATATTATAAGTGATTCGTAAGTTATAACAAATTTAAAAAAAAAATCCTTTAAATCGGTGAGTGCCTCATCATAAATTTATGGAAAAATTTTAAAGAAAATATTACGGGCTTATAGCAAGCTCCCAATAGAATGTGACAAATGAAACCATTCCTAAATGCAGCATCGTAGAACGTGTTAAAATGTTAGCAAGGTAAATAGGACGTAATAGCAAATAGGATATAACAAATTTATAAAAGTCGCTTGGTTATTCATTATAATTTTTGTAATGTACTCGTTTATTCAAATCTTTAATTGTTTTATTTTATTTATTATTTAAGTTTAATAAAACACTTTAATCAATAGTATTGATCCATCATATTCAAATTTCAATCAGGATTTTATATATTTTTGGATTGATATAAATTTTTTATAACAAAATTTTGAAATGTTGGTTGTCAAACGGATTCAAATTTATATCAGGTGGATTTTAATAAGGGCCGTCGCAACGCGAGACTGGGTATGCTAGTATATATATATATAATATATATATAAATATATATATATATATATATATATATATATAATAGCAATCAAAGTTAAAATAAAGCTAGTAATATTTTAGGAAAAATAATGCATAGAAATCACTCCAGTATTTAATTGATTTTTTAATTAAAACTAATGCCGGATCCATAGGCCATTATTTTTTGCTGTAATAATTATGGTATATATTGGATCAAAGGATTCTTTGTCTATTTTTATTATAAATTGTTTTATTTCACTGAAATCTTTTTTGCCAATACCGCTGAGCAGTCTTATTTATTAGGCTTCAAAACAATTGTAGTTTAAATCTACTAATCGATGGCAGTTTTGATATGTTGATATGTTTCTTGCAAAATCCAAACTAATAGTTTGGCACTGGTTTCGTTTTTTTATGTCCTCTAAGATCAATTTTACAAATAATATTTGACAAAATGCTTTTTAAAAAGAAAACAATGGTTAATGCATAAAAAAAATTATATATTTGGAAGTATAATAGCAATGCCAATGGGAATGAAAAATTATAGTTACTTTAATTTTAGCATGAACAATTTAGTCTCTGTCCAATTCCCATCAATAATCAATTCACTCAATTGTGTTACATTTTTTAGAAGTTTTCTGTTCTATAAGTTATAGTAAAAGGAATACCAAGCAGTGAATTTGTGTGGTTCTAATATATTGACAAAAACTTTTGTTGTTAATTAGATTTTTTATGAAATGAATACAACCCAGGAGATGTCAGTATTTTATCTCGAAATGTTCGATGGTGTCTTAAATTTGTTAAGGATTGACTTGCATACTAGAACAACCCCAGATTTTTACGCCATAATCTCTCTAATAGACTTCTACATATATTTTTTTACCTATTAATATTTTCCTATAAATTATAATCGGTGTATAGGAATAAATTCAGTAATTAGTGTACTATTTAATTGTGCATTTCAAAACAATAACCGAGTGGTTAAAGTGGTAAAACATAAACTAAAATAATATATTATAAACTCGATCATGTATTTTGTAAAAAAAATATTTTGAAAGTTTTGTATTATTTGCAAATTGCAGATTTTATCCTGTAATATAAAATTGTATTATCATTAAGCTTGGTTTTGCGACTCATTTTATATTTTATATACATTATTTCGTTGCAAATTCGTCATAACTTTACATGTTCTTGATTTGGTATTTAATATAATCCATTTTGAAAGAAATACCTTGTTAAAAAAGTGATAGTATTTGAATTGCACTTTCTGAGCGATTTTATGATGGAATTAGTGGAACTTCCGATACCAAACTAAAATCTGATTCGATATATGAAAAATGAAATACCGAGATCCAGGTATTAATACCAGAATTACATAAAAAATCACTACTTATATTTTCATTAATAACAAATATTATTAACCTTTTTGGCTGTTTATAAACGGCTTGATTCGATATCATGGGAAAACATACATTTTTTATTATAATATTAAGATTTACATAAAAAATTTATAAATTACTTGTGTAAAATTATGTGTAATTTTTTATTGGTAACAAGATTTTCAATTTTAAAATTCACATGTATGGCTCAAACAAATTTCCTCGACATTTTCGACAGTATGGAATAACCGATTTGAATTGATAAAGAGACGTGCTGATTAGTTTTTGGCAAACGCAGGTTTAGCCGTTTCAAAGATTTCAAAAAGTGCCAAAAACGGTACCTCAGTTTTTAAGAGAACGATTTTAATAATTCAAAAACTATTTTACTTGTATTGATAAGATGAAGAACTGATTATATTTTTGGGAAGGCAGGTCCAGCAATTATAGACTCTAAATAAAAATATTAAAAATTAAAATAATATGTTATTTGGCGGTCAAAAATGTTTATTGGACACATGTACATCAAATTATCAGATATTTTATAGAGACTTTAATAATGTGTACACATTTTGTGTAAGTTTGTTTGTGTTTCATACCAAGATTTTTAATTGCGGTACTGAAAGTTCCAGCAATTTGCCTTAACGCACAATGCTATGATGTTACCTGTCTGTTGATAGACCAGAAGAACGTATTTACATAACATGAAGTCGATAACAGATTATTCCCGAATAGCTAACATAAAGTGATACGTGCTGTGATATCTCGGGATATCAGCATCTCACATGACGTACAATGAACGATGTATCCGTACCGCACGGCGTTAATTGGTAACAAGACCGCACTCATCGTATTTCACTCCGTCGCATCAATAACTTCACATACATTTCCATCGGCAACTATTAGGTATTAACGGACAAACATAACGCACTGCGGATTATAATTACTAATTTGCGATGACTTATCGATGTCCAATACATGGTAAAATATTTTAGAGTGCCCCGTTTGCGTTCCAAATTCCATTGAATTGCGGTTAAGGTGAAATGTGTTTTGGTTTATTCACATTGACTTTCGAGATATGTTTTGTTGGTTATTTGGTTCAATAAATTGTATAAAATGACGAATAATGACCACTATGCTGAATGGTATAACTTTTTGATAACAAAAAAAAAATCTTGTAAAATATTTATTCAGTGCATACAAATGGATCACAATGAGCATCCAGTTATGATGTTACCTTGGAGACGTAACTATTTCTAAGAAGATTCTGAAGTTTATTTCCCAAATCTTATACAATGGTAAAATCAATTTGGACTAGTAATAGCGTAAATCTGTGAACTGACACAAATATTCTCAAACGATTAAAAATATATCCAAATCCAATTGATAAGGAGACGAGCTCATTAGTTTTTAGACAAAGCAGGTCCAGCCGTTTCGAAGATACGGAGCAAAAAGTTCCAAAAATGCAAAAGTAATTCAGTTTTTAAGAAAATGGAGCGTCCGATTTTTGTAATTTAAACGACATTCTACATGTACTCGCAAATTTTTGATCCGCTGGACTGCGACGCGGCGCTTACGCGCTTTGATAGTTCTTGTCTACGCAGCTAAAGCAGCACGATTGCATTGAAAAAGAGTAGTTTCAAAAATATTTCAAAATATAAAATGATATTTCTTTCAACAAAGTCATTTTTTTAATTTCAAAATTCTCAAAAATCAAATTTTTTCAAGTATTTAAAAATTAATCTTTTTTTTTAAAAAAAATTTTGGTACGTCAAGTTCCAACAACCATGCCATGCACCACTAGTTTAAATTGTAATTTTGATTTTGCGCTTCAAATAATTTGTAGCACTCTTCGTAGTTGTTCATAATAGAGCTGTGAACCGGATCCGGGTCCAGCGCGGTTCCGGTTCTGGAACCGGTTCTGGAACCGGTTCTCAAATTTTGGGAACCGTCGACGGTTCCATTTTTTTTAACTTCTCGTAGGGTAAGTTATTGTAATAGGCCGAAAATCGAAATTGAAAATTTTTACATTTCTCGACGTTTTGAAGGTTTCTGGACATTTTGGCATACCTCAGAAAAAAAGGATGTGTGTGTGTGTGTGTGAGTGTGTATGTATGTATGGATACAATTTTCCGTCCGTTCAAAAAAATTCGATTCCTATTGATATTAAGATGTGCTGATTAGTTCTTGGCAAAGGCAGGTCCAGCCGATAAGGAGATACGGAGCAAAGAGTGCAGAAAATAGAAATCGAGTTTTTGAGAGATCGGAGCGTCCGATTTGAATGATCCCAAAACCATTCAATTCGTAATGACGGGGAGAAGGGGTGGTTCGTTTTTGGCAAAGGCAGGTTTAGCGGTTTCGGAGATACAGAGCTAAATGTGCAAAAAATGGCAGTTTTTAAGAGAACTAAGCGTCCGATTTGAATGATTCCAAAAACTTTCTGCTTGTTCTAACAAAATAATTGATTTTGGAAAAAAAATTTTTTGCTTCAAAATTTTTTTTTTAATTATTTTTTTCTAAATTTTTTTTTTGTATATTAAAAATAATTTAGATTTTTATTTTATTTCTGTTCTAATATACTTTAAACAAATAATTTCAACTTCCCAATTTAGTTTATATAATTCTTATAAATATAAATAGACAATGTTACAATATTTATAATAATCTATTTTAAAACATTTAATATTTCTCGATCATTTCGTTACAGTACGGGAAGTTCCAGCAATTTGCCTTAAGGCACGATGCCATACACCCCACTAGTTTTAATTTTTTTTGTCACCTACAACGTTTTATTTTTATATCCTATATTATTATTTCTAATTCTCATTAATTTTAACTCAACATTTCAAATATTCAAATATAAGAACTCAAGACATTATTTATTTCCATTTCAAAGCCTAATTTCGATTCAAAATTGATTAACTTATTCGAATTAAGAAGTTAAACCTATTATAACTTTCGCGAAGGAGTACTTTGTTTTAGCCAGAAAATCTGACTGGATAATATTATGCTAATAAGTCGTTCTGTATTGTTAGAGACCACATTTGCCTGTTTTTCAAAGTTAAAAAAAATCTTTTTTTAAAAAAATGATTTTAGATACGGGAAGTTCCAGCAATTTGCTTCAAGCCACGATGCCAAGCACTACTATTTTACCTTTCATTTTCTCACAAACTGAGCTGTTGTTCATTCAAAACCTTTTCTTAAAAAAATTTAAATCGATTTTGAATATTATTATTCGAAAAATTTGGGGATGTACTGATTAGTACATCGAACGGGTATTTTTATTTACGATTTTAATTAAATCTACAACGATTTTTTACGAATAATAATAATGAATTATAAATTAAGTGCATTTCAGTTCAATATTCAGCTTTAAGAATTTATAAATTTATTAATTTTGTTTAATAAATCGTTACCGAATATGTACATTTAATTTATGTACAATTGTACACAACAGTTTTTTATTTGAGCAGAAAGAGAGATCGGAACTTCTGCTAATGCTTGAAAGGGACAGAATAAGGGATGAACTGCCGCTGTTCATCGCTTATGTCCCTTTACTTTAAAGCATTCGCAACACAGATAAACAGACCACATGCGAAGAATTTTTTTGTTTATAGCTAGGGAAAGGAGACGTGTTGCGACACAATATAAAAAATTAAACATTGTTATATGTATTAGCCTGAATCTTTTCATTGCGAGTTATCAGTCTTTAGCCCATTAATATTGATTTTAATGACTTCTCCAAATCATACTTTGACACTTGTTTGCAGAAAGACCTCCAACTATTTTCAATAGACTACACCCGACTACAAGAGCCGCATTTTGTTAATCCGTCTAAATTATTATTTCTGAAACTAAATATTTATCCATTTCAACAACATTTCAAATGAGATAGAAGTTAATACAAACACTTCTATTCTACTTTTAAAATTGTCAATTTTAAAAAAAAATAAAATCAGTTTATGTAACATATATTAGTTTATGTTTCTAATAAATATTATTTTATATATTTGTTATTTATTTATGAAACACTATTTTAAAATATGCAATATTTCAAAATTAATTAGCAAACTCGAAGGAATTTTTGAAATTTGTTGTTTTACGATTTATGAGTCGATGTACAATCGCCAGTCTCTAAAAGTACGCTTCTGCTTTGAAATCTTTAGATATATATATGTATTAGTACATTTACTAATATTATGATCATAAGGTCCACTTGCTCTCGGACAGCAAGAATCGAATTACATAATGGGAAGAGCTTAGGTATAAAAATAAGGTTAGCAAAGTATGAAATTTTTATATTTATATAAAGTTAACAATTTAGAAATTAAATTACTTTTTATGAAGTAAACTATTTATTTCAATTAAAATAAGGCGTTTTGTTGTAATACTTTTAATAATATGTTATTTTTTTAATACTATATGCACCATAGTTTTGTAAATTCTCCTGATCAAAAGTGTGGGGATCAAGCAGGCTGGTCATGATGGAGAGAAAACAGTTGGACTTGTCATTTTTATATTTTTCTATTAGTAATATTTTTATAATGAATAAAATTTATATATTTTTTTATATGTTGGGAGTTTCTAATTTAATATATTGTCATAATCATTACAACTCCCACAAAAGAAACCGCCTCTTGCTATGGATATCGAAAACTTTAATTGAGAAACTAAAAACTAAAGAAACTAAAAATACGCTTCAAATTTATTGGTTTATGAAAAAGTTTATAATTATTTATTTAAAAGTTTATGAAAATTACATATAACCTAATAATGAAAGCAGACTAAATATTATTCGAATGTACAATTTCCAATTTGAGAATTGCATTCATGGCAAACAAATATATAACTAAATAGTAATGCACAAAAAAGTATTAATTATAATTATATTAAAAAATTCAAAGAGTTACAAAAAAAATTTCAAGAACAAAAATCGAGACACGTAGCTTAAAACGGATGTTTGTGACTGAATGTAAAAACTAGTATGGCATCGTGCCTTAAGGCAAATTGCTGGAACTTCCCCTACCGTAACGAAATGTTCGAGGAATACTGAATGTTTTCAAATAGATTATTACTATATATATAATATTGTAACATTGTCTAATATTTATAAGAATTATATCAACTGAATTGCAAAGTTGAAATTATTTGTTCAAAGTATATTAGAACTATAGTCAGAATTAAAAGAAAAATCTGCATTTTTTTCGATATTCAAAAAAAAATAATTTGAAAAAAAAATTGAAACAAATGTTTTTTTTTCCAAAATCAATTATTTTGTTAAGACAAGCAGAATGTTCTTTGAATCATTTAAATCGGACGCTTAGTTCTCTCAAAAACTGCCATTCTTTACACATTTAGCTCCGTATCTTCGAAATGGCTGGGCTTGCCTACGCCAAAAACTAATAAACACTTCTCCCAATCATTACTAATTCAATGTTTTTTAGATCATTCAAATCGGATACTCCGTTCTCTCAAAAACCCAATTTCTATTTTCTGCACTCTTTGCTCCCTATCTGCGTAACGGCTGAACCTGCCTTTGCCAAAAACTAATCAGCTCTTTCTCTTATCAATAGGAATCGAATGTTTTTTGAACCATTCAAATCGGTTGATCCGTGCGCCCGAAAACGTGACTGGAAATTTGTATCCATACATAGATACACACACACACAACACACACACATCCATTTTTTCTGAGGTATGCCAAAATGTTCAGAAACCTTCAAAACGTCAAGAAATGTAAAAAAATTCAATTTCGATTTTCGGCCCATTACAATAACTTTAATTAAAATTAATAATAATTTAAATATTTAATAATAAAATTAAAAATTAAAAAATAATAAATAAATTTAATAATTTAAAATTACAATAATAAGTTAATAAGAAAAAAGTAGCCGGACTTTTTTCCGGAGCGGTCTGGAATTTTCCGGGATCGATCCGGACTTTTCCGGGTTGGAACCGTTCACGGTTCTTCCGGAACCGAGTCCTTTTTGGACTTTGGAACCGGTTCTTGAAAATGACGGTTCTTGACAGCTCTACTAAATATAGTTCTGTTGAATTATATTTTCATAAATCAAAAGAATATTAAGATGTACTGAACACGTGTGAAGTCAAGAAACTTTTAAGTATAAAGTGGAGTATATTAGAAGTTTCTTGACTTCACGTATAAAAGTAATAATAGAAGTAATAGTAATTTTTACAATTAAAAAATATCATAAGACAGAATTATAATATAAAATTTATTTTAAAATAAAAATAATCGTTATAAAAATTTTGACATTACAACAATAAAAGACGGAAGTTATTCCTCAACTCAGTTACAAATTAATATTGTCTAATGCAAATCCAATTATTTATGGATAGATCTCAATCAATTTTTTTTTTAAATCGACTAGTTTTTGATATCTATTGGCAGAAATTACTTTGCATAAAAATACCTCTAAAAATATTTAGTTCTATTCATACTCGAAGAGCAAGATTAGAAATAGATTAATATTTAAAAGATACATATTACGAATATATAGGTTTTTTTTAACTTTTAAAATACGTAAGAGCATGCAATTATTTTAAATAATTTTCAATTCTTACCACAACTGTATCTGCATCTGCATCTGCAAATGGCACCTCCTCATTCTGTCACACTTTAATTTACGCGAATTTATGGAAAATATTTTAAGTAACACTTTATTTTAATTAAGTAATTTATAATTTACGCGATTTTAAGAACACTATTTTCACTTATATTTTAAATGGTTTAATTTTATTTGTTTTAACATTGCTGAAAAAATGCATGGATTAGTATAATGCATGGTACGATCACAATTTTTTCCGGACTAACTGATAATTTCTCCGCACTAACGAATAAATTTTGACCGCATTAACAAATAAATTTTTACCTAACAATATTCCTAATCAACTTCGGGGTTAATACTTGTTGCAACAATTCAATGATAACTTTGGAAAAACGCAACTTGTGTCTTCAATCGAAGAATTCAAAATGTTTATTTTCAAATTTATATGGTTATCAAGTAATTGTTACAAACAAATATGTTGTTATCGAATCAATTTCACAATAAATCGTTAGATTTCAATTAACAGGATTAATTAGATTATGCAAGAATAATATTGTTTTTGTGAATTTGATTCGAGATGTGTGATCGTACCACCAGAGCATGCTTAGAATTCAAAATCACTTACCATCTGATAAAATCACCGATTCTTCTGGAACATCTCGATTACCAATTTGTTGTCTGGAATAAAAAAAAATTAATCTTGGTACAAGAAATTTGTATTATTAGATAATTGAAAAATTCTATGTAATACCTCAAGATTTCCAGAAGAGAGCTTATCAGGATCAAAACCAGGACCAGATCAGGATGAAATGCAAATCGTTGCTCTGTGCACTACACTTCACTACTCAAACACTATAAAGGCCATAAAACACAAAAACACTAAATAACCACCACTTTGCACTACAGATATCACAAAATTTAATTTATAAAATATCGAACAAAAAAACGAATTTTTTTTTTTTAAAAAAAACGACCACTAGGAAAATGTATTTATTCACCTATTTCTCATACCACAATTGAATGTTTGTTAGCAATCTATCACTTCATATTGCTTATCGTTGCTCTTGGGATAATTGTCATTTCGAGAAGTAGAGTGAATACGCCTTGAGCATTCTGAGAGTTTTCTACAAAAAAAATGGAATACAATTATTATTGCATCAAATATTACATGATTACATTATAAATTAATTTATTAAAATTTTAGTTTTCAAAATGTAAGATTAGTTCGACTTCTCATCATAGGCAAGGTGCAATAAATAGTTGCACCTAAGCATGAAATAGGCGTTTAACCTAAGAATGTTCATTTTTGATGCCATTTGGAGGTTAGGTTTAACATTGTGTAGAACACTCGAATAAACCCAACAGACATAGTTTTGTGACTACCTACTCATGTGATTACTCACTATAAAAAAAACTAGTAAGTTGACATTGTTTCTCAACCAAAACTTTTAAAAAAAGTGCAAACTTATTTATAAATTCTCTTATAAAATTTCAAGGACGGCAACGACTTCAACAGATAGTTTTTACTAATAAATGTGAAAATCTATATATTACAAAACTATTATCTACTGTAATTAGTAAAGCTGTTTATTTGCGGTAAGTTTTAGGTGGAGGTTTTAAAAATCCACGCCAAAAACATGTGATAACATCAAGGGGCGTCAATTAAGCACGTAATTGATTTTTTTAAGATTTTTGGACCCCCCCTCTCTTGGTGATACGTGGTGATATTCAAAATTACCCCCCTCACCCCCACAAAACATGACGTGTATTTTTAGTTGAAAAAATTGTAAAGCTTTTGATTTTTTTTGAAAATGTTTAGAGGTTTTTTTGAAAAAAATTAGGTAAAAAATAAATACAAATGATATTTTACTATACCCCTTCCTCTCCCAAATGTGACATTTTGCAATTTTTTGTCAATCCCCCACCCCCCTCTCCCGAAAAACCTCACGTGATTAACGGACACCCCCTCACACATTTTTCTCCATGGAAAACTGACAAGATGCATACCATAGGTAGGTTTCCACCAACATCGCATACGTTTTCCTCTACGGAGAACTAAAATCTGTCAACGATGAGTGGAGAAAATACAACCCAAAGCAAATACGAGCCTAAACGAAACAAATAACATGGTAACACGCATGGAACTACTGATTACCGTTAATGTCCGAATTAAATACACGTAATTTTTCTTTGAAAGCTTTGAATCTATACCCAATGATAAAATCCATATTGCCTTTCTTACAATTTCATAACAAACTCTGAATAATATTTCACCTTAAACATCTCGTTGTATAATAAATATTAACCATTGCTCAAACCTGCAGTCAAATATTTCAATCCTCTTTTCTTATTGTTAATGTTGAAAAGTTATTTATGTTAATATATTAACCCCATAATGTTAATTTGAAATAACATGGTAAAATGAATCATTATTATAATAGGAGAGCTAGAAAACGTTTATGTAATATATGATAAATTAAAATGGTAAATTATAATACCAATTATAATATCAGATGAGTATTTATAAAATTAGATTGCTAGAAAAATTAATAGCGATACAACCACTTTTTTCCAACAGGAGATCGCAGTAAGAAAAGGTTTGAAACCACTGAGCTAGGTTAAAAATGATTGGACTACTAAAATTACTAATGCAAAATACGGTTTTGTGATATGAGGGAGTGAATTTGAGGCCATATGTGTTTTTGATTACGGAAAGCAAAAAAGTAAAAAAAAGATATTAGAACAGAAAATAAAATTGATAATTTTAGGGGTTGTAAAACCTTGACACTTAGAGGTATAAAAATACATGTTTTCGAATTCTCAGTCGCACTGAATTTGATTATTAATTTCAAAAAATCTATCAATCCGTTTTGTAGGTGTATGTGACGAACAACATAGTACCAGACTTTATAACTTTTTGAAAATTTTGTTTTATCCAAATTGCCAGTTTTTTTTTTATCATATCCAGTTTTTTACATTAAAAATAATGCGTGTTTTGAGTGAAGGTTTTTTGTGTTTTATACTTTTGTTTCTTTCCCATCCCTGAATTCACTCTTCTACTAGTATTTTTTAGAATTGTATTTTCGATACTTGGTTAACATTTTGAAAACCCACTTTTTTATAAGGCCATGCTACAAAAATTGGTTATTTAACTTTTTGATTATTCAATTCATTTATCAAATTTATATATCTAATTTGTATAACTTCTAGTAAATTTGTAAATGTAAAAATTCACATACAGTGCCGAAACTAAAGTAAAGCTCAGTCAGATAAAAATGAAAAAAAACAGTTAGATGTCACTAAGCTCTCCGTCTATAAGTTGAATGTCATGAAAATGATTTAAATGAAAGTAAACTTCATAACAAAGTTCGCGTTTGTATTTGAAATGTAGGGGAGAAGGGAGAAAATCGAAGGACGTTTGTTTATTCAAAGATGTTACTTTAAAGTAAGAATATTTTTTCCTTTCGTCTAATGATTTAGTAATAACGCAGTAATTAGATATTCAAAGTTATAGAAACATAAATTTAATTGTGCGGTATTCAGTACGTACTTGACCGTATTAGAGATGGTGGCGACTTGACATTTGAGTTTATTATATTTTGCCACATTTGTAATTTTATTTGTTCTCATGATATTTATTATGATTAACTTCCGGCAAAAAAATTTATTTAATCATCTTTACTATGTTGAAGAAGTTATTATTCTAAGTTAAGCTCGTTAATAATTACTGCCATAAATCAATTAAATATTAATATGTCATTAAAATAATAGTGTACCTTTATAGTGCAATGAATATAACATTACAAATCATAATCAACAGAATTTATGACGTCTTGGATTTTGAAGTACGTTCATCACGAGCTTATTTTCTAACTTGCTGAAATGGTTTGAAGATCGATTATTTTACGAGATTTTTTACTGCGGCCTCTATAATCGAGTACAAAGAT
>NW_020539726.1:6052343-6071145 GCF_003426905.1 Ctenocephalides felis | reverse complement strand
TATATTTGAATTAGCGTTATTCTTTTATTTAAGAAACATTGTGGAGCAATATGACCACGTTTTTTGCAAATGTAACATGTTATATATTATTTTGATTATTTCTGATATTTGATGAATTTTGACTAGCTTCTTCTTGCAAAGCGAAGTCAACAGCATCTTTAATATCAGAAAATCGACAGCATTTTACTAATGTTTTTAACGGTTCTCTAAGCCATTTTCAAAAACTTTTACACTCATTTCTACGTATGTCACTTGTGTAATGTTCGCTGCGTCTTGTCCTATTGAATTTATATTGAATAATAAATTGTCGCAAAATTTCTTCTATTCTGTCTCCAAAACTTTTTACTGTTTCGTTATATTTTTGTTTTAAATTATTCAATTCGTTTAATAAACTAGAAATGGGTCGTTTTACAACATATTCTTTAGCTAAATAACATTTTAAATCTTCCCACGTTTCAAATTAATAAATTGGATCTTTGCAAAATTTGTGGGTCTAATTTTAATTTTATAACTGTAAGCAATTTTCCGCTTCTGATGGACTCAAATCCACCGATAATGCATCACATGCAGTAATAAATGAAGGAAGCATTGAAGGTTCCCCATTGAAATTCGGAATTAGAGCGATAGCAGTTTGAATATTTAATTTACCTTCGCGCGACATATCTACTGGTTCATTCATTTTTGAAAAGTATGAAAAACTACTAAAACAGAAGCGCAAAAATTTACAAAAATATGGTAAAAATAAGCTTACTGACAATGAGTTGTATTCCTTCTTAATTAATATCCTTTTGGTTCACTCGAATTCACAATCACTTAAACTTTTGTAACCTTGAACAATGATTTTATCACTTTTTATAACACTTTATTTTATTTATCACCTTTGACTTTTCACTTGTAATTATAAACACTTTGAACTTCTTGGTTTCTTTCTTGATTTTTCTTTTTAATTTATATTATCTTCTTTCTCTTTCTTTGTTTCTTGATTCTTGATTTTCCTGTTTCTACTTGTTACGACTTTCTTTTCTTGTTTCTTGATTCTTCTTGTTACGTTTTTTTCTCTTTTCTTACTTCTTGATTTTTGGAGTCTTCACTTTGTAGTTTCAATAATATTTCCACTTCGGTAAAGCTTTTTACCTTTTCTTGAATCTAATTATTGCTATATTTCGGCGTATTTTTCTCAAATATCCGTTTTCCAAATATGCAATAATTCTATGTTCAAGACATGTTATGGTAATAAATTAGCATTTTTTTAAAAAAAAAATTCGCAGAATCCCAAGCTGCCACCAAAAAAGATGTTGTGCACCCCTGGGCTAACAACAATTTATGTTGTGGATCCGTTGCCAACAGATTATGTTGCCTCACACCAACGATGTCAACAATTAAAATTTAGGTTCTTCTGCTGCTTCTCATAAACTTTACCACTGTGAAATATTTAATTAAACATCTGAAGACATTTATAAATTTTATTTAATTCATTACTTGGTTACACTTAATACATAATTGATATTTTGAATCAGAGTGATGTGAACTGTTTGGCTTTTAGTCAAAAAATGCGCGCCGATCGGTAGTCTCTCGGCTTTTTATAATCTCCGATGGTGACGCAATTATTCTTCCAGAAATATACGTTAAAATGACTCACTTCTATTTACTTAGACGTAGTTTTGCGGTTTGTTATCGAAGAAAACCGTTACTGACTCGCATACAATGTTGCAATTCTTATCTCTGATACAATCTATGAGCTGTAAGCCAGCAACGTATTGCGTCTTTCATATTAATTGTTATATCGAATTTACAACATTATTTATAACTACTGTGAAGGGTGAATACCACAACAATATATATAATATATATATATATATATATAATATATATATATGTATATGTGTGTGCATAGTATGTATGTATAATGTATTCAACTTTTCGATGCAAACTGGGTCATTGTTTATAAAATAGCCTGTGCCTCATAGAGTATGTTTGTCCACTCAGGTGGACAGCCGTCCCTAAAGAGTTAATTTTATAAGCAATTAAAGCTATTTCTATTTTGATAATTACGTGCATGTTACAAGCTCTTCTTATTTTAACCTTTTGTCATAAATAAACACGAAAATATATATCATCATAAACTTAATATACACTGTTGCATTTTTAATCTACCTCTGTGAAACTATGTAAGTTCCAATTTGGAAAAAATAACTTGGCTTTTATATTTTTAATATATTTGAATCGAGCAAATAGATTCTAATTCTGTGAGACGTAACATATTTATTACATGCGTAGATGCTTTTACTAATAAAACTTTTTACCATAAAAAACTTTTTCCCAATTAATAAAATTTTAAACTATGATAAATGCATATAATAAAGATTATTAGCAATGCCAGTTGTAGGCCATTTTTACGTGATCTACTTTAAATAGATAAAAAAACGTATCAACATTAATCTACATTTACTTTAATTTGTAATTTTTAGTAATTTAGAGAAGAATCTTGCACAGACAAAAAAAGTATATCTAGTTCAGTATCAATTGTTGATTTATAATATACGATTGAAACTATTTTCCATTAATATCGTGTTACATATTTTGTTCTTTAACTGTGAATACAATATTTTTTATGATATTTGAATTCCTTTGGATCAAAAATTTGTTTTTGAAATTTTAATTTTGATGTTAATTGTTCATTATCTATATCATAGCTTCAGAGAAGAAGCGCTGCATATATTCCAAATTTTAACCATGTTATATTTTACATATCCGTAACACTATGTCGAGAGGTTATAAAATATTACAAACTACCATCCCAAGCGTATTTCTCTTATTAAGTCCCGTATTAACAAAGTTGTTTTCATACTTTGAAAGTCATCAATATTTTCAATGGCAAATAAATCAGATAAAAATATTCAACTTACATCGAACTCTCAGAGCAAGTTGTGCACTGGATGTTCGGCCTTGTGTGTTGGCTGCCAAACAAGTAATATCGCCCGTCCAATTTCTTGTCACTTTTTGCAAAGCCAAAGAATTTGCACTAATGATGACCCTGGCACCCGAATCATGTCGTAATTCTGTACCCTGTCAATAAAAAGATACAAAAAATTAATATTGAAAATCGATGTAATATGAGAATCAGTTATTTATAACAATTAAAGGTGAATTAACGGTGGATACGAAATAAAAAAAAAATTGTATCTTAAATTGAAACGAAATTTTACACATTTAATGTAGATACGTTTTTTATCTTAAATTTATATTTCAATATTTGTTTCGAAATGAGTTTTTCTTATTTAGTCATATGGAATCATTTTAAATGTATTACTATTACTAAAATTGCTTAGACATTTCTTAAATATTTTATCATAATTATGTATTTTTGTTCAATATATTATCTTAATTGCAAAATTGACGTAGAAACAAAAATAAAGATTTTTACAGCTAATCCTAACAATGAAAGCAATTTTATCGACTTTTTAACCTTCATTAAAAATGTTTGAATCATTTATAGATAATTTAAATATTTACGTGTGCAGTATTTTTTCTTTTTTAAAAATGCAATATTTTCATAAATAATGAGAATTGAATACAGGATAATTTGCGATTTTTGTAGCTACATGGTGAACATCTGAATTATAAATTGTCGGAAAATAGATTTGCAAAATTAGTCATAATATTAGTTAAAATATCATTAACACATTTTGCTCTCAATTAACATTGGCATTTTACCTAACGTTTCTACTAAAACTGAATTTATCGACTGGAGAGGTTTCGATAAATTTAAAACAAAACTCGAGTATAAATATAATACTTTTAAATTTTTTAATATTGACTGATTTTGCTAGTTAAAGCAGTTTTCCACATAAAATCGAAAACTATACTTTTGTTTATATTGTTTATATAACTATTTTTTTGTTTATTTTGTTTTTAATAAAGACTAAGTAAGATTCTTATCGGTATAAAACATTGGTTCTATCGACATGCATGATCTATCGAAAGGTATGTCCTGAAAATTCAATGTTTTTAAATTCATAAATTCTTCAATTTTATATTGCACTACCTCTAATTTATCGGGAATTTTTAGCCAAAGCAACTCTACATAATAGTATAATACTAATGTGTATATACATATTTTTTTAGTTTCGGGCAGCACAAATAGTCAACAGTAAAATTGATTCAAATATATCTTTTTTTTGGTTTTGCTGACCTACTGGTGCATAAATTAATGCAAATTAATTACAAAACAATTAAATCCATATTGAAAAAATATCGATAAGGGATAAAAATAAATTTAAAAATTCATTTTATATTTTTTATATATTTTATATACATATTTAAAAATAATAATAATAATTCAACACCCTTGAAGCAAACTGTGTTAACAATTTGTATGATGCAAATTCAAAATAAAAATACAAGCCATAACAATGCTTGATTAAAGCGTTGCATTCTGTATTTTTTATCTAGTTACATTTAATGCAAAGACAATGTCTAGAACAAACAAGTACTTGCATATTCATATAATAGAAGAGTTGAATAAAGCAAGAAATATTTAAATCTTTGAAAAAATTAATCAAGATAGTACAAACATTTATGAACCTTTTGTAGAAATACGTTATTTGCGTTCAAGAACTTCCTGATAATTAATTGTCATTATTGTAATAAAAATTCATTGTAATACAACATTATTGTAATAAAAAAAGTTTGGCAGATTTTAGATACAAGATATATACGTAACTTTATTTGATTCAATTTTCAGATTTATACACAGTTTTGATTAAAATAAGTAAAATTATATTAATATTAACATTTTACATATCATTATACATGAAATTATATTCCAGTTTTGTGGATTAGATTTTTGCCCTCGGGCTTAATTAAATACCTTTATGATTAATATAAAGAAGCAAATGCTAGAAATGATTAATGTACAATGTTAATATATATATATATATATATATATATATATATATATATATATATATATATATTGAGTTTTCATTTGGATTTGGACAATTAAAGAATCATTTGTATCAATTATATTGCGCAAATCAAACCAATTATATCGCAATAAAACATAACATATATCAAATAAGCAATTATTTAACTATGTTCAGCAAAACTCCTAGCGAATTCATCATTCAGTTCAGCTGTTTTTCAAAAATTTTGTCACCTTTAATAACGTGTACATTCAAATGGTCTCGCAAACTAAACAACAGTGCTCATAACCAAAACTAAAAACATTCCAAAAATTATATATCATAAGATATATAAAAGTGATATTTAATTAATTCATTCATTAAAACCAAAATGATTATTATCAAAACCTAACTTTTTACAGCTAGTTATACAATATGTACCTTCAAAAACAATTTTCCATTTTACCATATTATTTACTTTTGCCCCAGTGAACAAACAGTGAACTGATTTCACTTTTTGAACCTAATAATTTTAATGTTTTCCACATTTTTTAAAAATGAATATAACCAATTTCAGCACTTTAAGAAAAAAATTACACTTTTTCAGAAATAAAACTATTTTTTTAAGTTCTTTATAAACTTTTTTTAATATATTAAAATGTTTAATTATGTCTAATATTATTTTAATATTGAATATGAAAATATTTATGTAATTTCTGTTAAGTATAATTTTTTTTTCACTATTTTACACTTTAGATATTGTACATAAATTACAATTATTCTTTTTTTTTTCAATTTCTCGCTAGTAATCTCATTTTTAGTTTCACTTTGGCCTTTAGAGCAATCTTAATTCTCCTCATGTAATGCAGTTTTTTATTATATTAATTGAATTAATTTTTTATTGATATTTTACTTTTTAATTAATTTTATTTTCAAATTATTAAACTCATTATATAGTTTTACGTCTGTTCAAAATCTTCAATGTGAGCTTGAGTAAAAAGCCAATCATCCAATAAATATCCATTGAAATATTAATGATATATTTGAAAATAACATTAAAACATCTCTTTCAGAAGCAAGAATTGTAAGCGCGACGTTTTAAACAAAAAATTTATCGTTTATAAAATAATAAGTTGGAATTTATCATAGGAAATATGCCATATTAAATAAATATAACGAGCATTTAAGATTGTTTCAATATCAAATCTTTCCTAATACTTTTTCAACATGACGATTTTAGTAACATAATTTAATTATATTGCATTAAAATTTAAAAAAAACATAAATGAGTACGAACCAATCGAAAAGTTTTAAAAATTTCAATTATGCCAACAACAAAATAATCTCAACTTTTATTGCACGTTTTGTAAATTTATTTGGATACTATTCATTAATTAAAAAAATATTTTTATTATTGGTAATAGTTTTTTTTTGCAACTAATGAAATCTCTATGATATGATGCCACTTTTGTGGCACTGGTTTACATTCCCATTTTCAAATTCTTTTTACTTGTATTTTAATCAATTATATATTTAATATTTTCCCTTATATTAATCTATTATATATTGTTCATTTATTTCGAAAATTAATTTTAAGCTTTTAGCGTTAGCTGATTATTATCTTTAGGGATTATTGTAATTGGTTTAGGAATAAATAAATTCAGTATCTGATAAAATTTAAAAAGTAGCATGATTTATAAAAAGAATTTGTGTCTTGATAGTAACAATGAAATTCATATTCATGTTCGGCAAAGATTGACATAAAACTGTGAGTTACGAGTTGTGAAAATTATCATTTTGGGGAAATACTACCGTGTGTAGTTTCAGAACTGCGATGGTAATAAATTATATTACCGCATAATGCAAAATTATATATTTCACGTTGTGTTGAAGGCAGTTCTATAATATAGGGCTTAAAGATCCGAGGGTAAAAATGTCCACTACTGATATCTCAAAAATAAGAGTAGTTAAGAACTTTTTAACAGCAGTATTTGAAAGTATAGGAAAGAAGATGCATAATTAGCCCTCAACTTGATTCTTAGGATGTTGCTATCGGGAGATAATCGGTAACATTTGAAAATCTATAACAAAAGTATTTTCTTTCGTTGTAATTTTGTGGTTGTGAGCACTTTTGCTTAGTTAAGCCTTAAGTTAGATTCAACAGTTTTTTCTATAACCTTCATAACAGCTTAGACATGGGTGGGGTGAAATGAATGAACTGAATCTTTACCCTGACAAAGGTGTAAATGATAAATAGTAAATTAGAAGTAAATTCTAGTGTAGAAATTAAAAAAAAAATATTTTGGTTTTGTTTCTTATTTTCAAAGTTTTAACTATTGAAGAATATGTGTATGAGAAGATTTTTTTTAATTTTAAAATAATTTTCAGAAATACTGCCTTTTGACCACAATAATCCTCTTCTGTATTCTTTCCTTCCGAAATTTCAAACGCATGTTCCTCAAAACTTTCTTTTTCAGTACGATCCTTACTATTCCTACTGAACTCATGTAAATTTTTTGTGCTATCATTCTAGGTTAATAATATTTTTTTCATTTCGTATTACTAGGAGAGCTGCAATCGTGGGCATGGAATTTTGTATTATTTCTTATAGTCTTTAATTTCATTATAAAAATTAATGTTAAAGTAATTCATATTGCTCTTTGTTGCGCAGAACGAAAACTGAATTTTTCTTTTTTTATCATTTTTGGTTATTAAAAAATACATAAAAAAATAATAATTTGATATAATATAAATAAGTAGAGGTTTGAGTCTACGAATATTTATTGCTATTATGTGCGTAATTATATTAATGACTTACAATGTTCATAATTCAACAAATTATATCTCTGTAAATTTATTTTGCAAGTCGACGTATAGAATGGAACATTTTTTCACTGACATCGGTTTCATACCTACTAGATCCAGAATATTTTAATTTTTTCAATATTTTAATATTCAATGTTATCAAAGTTTTAAAATATTAAGAATTCTAAATGAAATCATTTTATATTTGCTTATAATTTTGAAAAATCTGTAATTTGTTGATGAATGTTTACAGTATATCACATTTACTGACGATATTAACTTATTTTCTTAAATTATATTTTTATAACCGATTTTTATAGTAAACTTTATAAATATTAGCATCCAAAATATTTTAATTCAATGTAAATATACCTTATTTCAATATTGAATGGTACTTAAAACAGCTTCAGTTTTTGAACTGCTTTAACGTCCATGTTAGGCTTTTACCATATGTAATTAAACTTATTTTGGACTTAACATAGTTCATACTAATATCTAGGTAATTTTATTTATACAAAATCTAAAATTTTAAGTCACAATCTTATCAAAACTTCAATTTAATTTATGTAATATTTTTATATTTGCTCAGTATTGCGATTAGTCATGATATTTTTAAAATCTTTTGCATTTAATTTCGATTATTACTGATTTTTTTAAATAATCAACATACCACAACGTTATACTAAAATTTTCTTTCAAATTATCCACACTGTATATATTTAAATGTATTTTAAATTTTAATAATTGTGTTCGCGCTATATCAAATCGATTTTTATTGATAAACAATCATCAATCCAAAATCATATAAAAAATCAAGTCAATCAATACGTTATCAAAAACAACATTGAAATTATAATAAATACGATTATTACTTGTAATTAACATAAAATAAATACATAAAGTTACAGATTAAAGTGTTTATAACAAATTTGGTCCTTCAAAATTCAATTAAACAACCATTGAAAAAACATTGGTCCTTCAAGCCGGATTTGGCATCCAGCAGTCGAAGAAAATAAAATACATGAAGTTACAAATTAAAGTGTTAATAATAAATTTGGTCTTTCGAAATTCAATCAAACAACCATTGAAAAAGCAAATTGTTTGGGTGGATAGTGAATCAGAACTCCCAGATTCGATCCCGCTACGAGGAAACCTGATGTCAAGCAATAGTAATATAGGTTTCCACTTGGAAATACAGAAAAAAATATGTTTCCAAATAGAAATATCTTTAAATTTTTAAGTCAAATGAGCTCAACAGCTTATAGAACGCTCAATTTCTGATTGTTGCAAAAAACAATAAAAAAATTTTTGGCTTGATTACATCTAAACGATTGCTGTTTTTTTTTGTAGTTCACTTTCGTTGGCTATCATAATATTGCTTAAAAATATGGCAGATTTTACATAAATTTTATACAATTGTTGCATTTAGTAGCTTATGATTACTCTATTTCACTTACATCATGGTACCAGGCTAAGCGATATACAGGTGGATTGGCTCGCACCTCGCACTCGAAGTACACGTCATCACCTTCTTTTATATCATTGGGATCTAATCCGGCGCCCATTTTTAAGTCGACCACAGGAGCATCTGAAAATTTGAAATAAGAATTAGGTGGTCCATAGCACAATGTCACTACTTTGTGAAAATGAGTTAATTTTGTAATTAATGATTTCCAACTTTATAAAAATGTATCACAAAATAATTGATTACAAAAATATTAATTTATTAAATTAAAATATTTGATCGGATCGGATGTCAAGTATACTCTGATTCCACATGACGCAGGTAATCGGAAACACGTTGTAAATAAAATGCATGCAAAATCAATTAACTTTTATAAGTTAGAATGATCAGATTAAAATAATGTTAATATAATTAGAAAAATGAATAATAATTATTCTAATGAGTAATATTCTAATTAAGACTAAGGCAGGTACATAAGGTCAACATTTTTTTTGAATCTTGTGCTAGCTGGTATTGAGAACTAATCTTAGTAGGTAACTCATTTGGATTGTCCTCAATTATCGTTATATTAGTACATCTACTGTCTTTAATTACTTTATCTACGCAAAGAAAGACGCAAAGAAAATTCTAATCATAATATGTAATAATTTAAGTAGAGTGTATAAATTTTAATATTTTCCTGCAAACATCCTCATATAACAATTAACGATAAAATGCATAAAAAAACCTGTTCTGCAAACTCACACAGCACGTGGTTTGTTTGTAACTTGTAACACTGTAAAAATATATTTTCCCTTTTAGATTCATTTTTCATACAAGATTTATTTCTTGTGTACTAGCGCCTTTTCTGGTGTAATTCCTTGCTCTAATTTCGATCTAAAAATATTTTTTTTTTAATTTTTCTGGTTTTATATCAAAACCTATTAATATTATACCTTGATAGTGATTTTGAATATCATAATCATCATTTAACTATTTGTAAAAAATTTATGATAATTATATATTTAATAATAAGCTATATATACATATATATATATATATATATATATATATATATATTATATTATATTATATATGTCAACTATGCAATAATTTGCCATACAAATATATTAGAAGAAACAGTAACTTCGGACCAACTCATTGCGTACTTATTACTTATTTTACTGTAGATATTACTAATCAACTAATAATTATTTACTTTGATAACACCAATTCCAATATTTTTTAAATATCTCTTATAACAATGATCAACTACACGTTCAAGATACAATCAGCAACTAAGAAACACATTATAATAAATAATTTTCGACAGTTGCCAACCGTCATCATAGTAACTGATCATCATGCATTCAAATATTAATAATTTACCATTTCTAACCTTACTTTAAAGTTATACCTCACTTTAAACTTTCGAAACTTTCTTATTTAGATATGTCACGGTCTCATATGCATGCCAACTGTCGTACCTCTCGTAATTTTATGTATACACTATTGTGCACCACTGCTCTAATATAATAAATAATTTCATAGTACGATGGACATCAATAAAGTTCTGGTGAATTCTCTCATCTGCGAGATTACACAAGACGAGAAATAGATAATAGATATTTTCTCAGATTGTTCTGTAATTTACTAATACTTGTATATTTGTTGTATTTGAAGTTTTATTTTTCTCTTTGCATCATTACCATTACCATGTTTCTGTTTTGTACCATGGCGCCTTACTATTTTGCCGTCAATTGAGCTTTTGTGGCTGTGTTTTCATACTTATATGTATACTATTATTTTAACTTTTATCTATGTGTACATTTATATGGGTTTTTCTATCATTACAAAGTTTTCATTTTGTGTCTTGTTGACTTTTCTCTACGCTGCACATGCGATCCTCTTGTACGATTATATTTACTTTTATTTACTTTATTGTGCACCACTGCTATGGTGAATTCTAACATCTGAAAAATTACACGTGACGTGAACTAGATAAGGTTTATGTTCCCAGATAATTCTATAATTTACTGGTACTTTTATATTTGTTGAGTCAGCAATTTTATTTTTCTCTCTGCGTCCCTTTCTATTTTGCCTCTAATAGCATTTTTGATTCTTGATCATTATAGTTTCATATGCGTGCGAATTGTCTTACAAGTGTTTACATACTTATATGTTTACTCCTATTTTATCTATAGGTTTACCTATAATTACCATGTTTTCATTTTATTATACCTTGTTACCTTCCTACTCCGCCACTCTTGCGAAATTGATCCTTGGTTCTTAGTGTCATATGCATGCCAACTGTCTAACCAATGGGTTTATACTTATATGTATACAATAATTTTATTTGCGGGTGTTTCTATAATAACCTTATAATGGTATCCTTCATCCTTGATCTTTATAGTTCCAAATGCATAAATATAGTTCTATTTAATTTTTTTTTTTTTTTGAAATTTCCACTTCAGCCATCTTACACCGACCATAATGCGTTTTACTCCTATTTGGAATCATTTTCAATAAGCGCGACATGTTAATAAAATTAAAAAATATTTTTTTTTTATCAAAACTTGATAGAAAAAGATTGTGAAACAAAGAAACTTCTGGTGAATCTGTCGATCTAGTTTTGAATTTATGTATTTGTCTTTCCCATATTTGAATCCAAGTTCATTTTAAAAAAAATATTATTAAAAATTTTAAAAAATAATGAAATCATTAGAAAATTGCATTTTTTAAAAATCGTTCAATTTTTTTTTTTGCAATTCTGGTGTCATGTGGCAAAACCAAAGGCTTGTTTAACAATTGTGTTTTTGTTTCGATTCATACTCATGTTATATATAATGCTATTAAAATGAAAAATACAATTATCAAAACACCGTCTTGAAAAAATCTACTTGAAGAAACATTACCTAATATTTGTTCCGCTTTTGTGATCTTTTTGAAATGCTAAGTCGGTATAAACTCATAATTGTGATTTAGGGTTTGGGATAGTTTTTCATTTACATGAAATGTAAAGAAAATGTTCTTAAGGTTTTGGATTTTTTTAACGAATCTAAAAATTCAATTTGCTTCCAAGGTCCTCGAGTTGATGCTAAGGCGCTGTGAACAGCTCTAATAATTGTGTTTATTATGTTTAAAACTATTTTCATATTAAATAAAATGTCATTGAAATTGAAACAACTTTTATTAAAATATGGTTTTATGAATATTGAATTTTTAAGAAATGAATCTAAAATTGTTGCAATGATGCAGCTTTGTCAATTTTTCTCATAATAATGAGAAATTTATCTCAATACGTGTCTATCTTAGACAAAATGTTACTAAAATAGCAGACACTATTATTGAATCAAAGATTTGACAGTATTTTGAAAGAATGTACCTGAAAATTCTTCCACCAAATCTTCTTCCACGAAAATCTATAATTCTAAAAACGCGGTTTCATTGTAGATAAAATGGTATTAAAATAGGTAAGACTTTTACGGAAAATTTTGGGGTCTTATAACAAAGCTAGAGCAAGACAGGCTTTCCTCAATATTGTTTATCTTGTTTGAAGTCAATTGCATATTGTATGCAATATTATTAAAATAGAATAGAAATAGAACAAAATTTCACAGAAAAGACAGACAGAAATAAAAAAAAAAATTCCATATATTGGATACATTTTATATGAATACAGGGAATTATATGTGGGTTTTTCTACCCTGGGGTATTCTAACCAAAAATTTCTAGTTTTACAACACTGCCTATATATTTATATTTGTACAATATTTTATACATTATTACACAAGGACAAAAAAAGGAGGAAAGTTTTAGTCTGCTGAAAAAAATCCTTTATACAGTGGTTTATTGTTATATAGGGCTCGATCGGGTAGTTTGGCATGGCATAATTCCATGGATAGGAAATATGCTTGATATTTTCCATGAAGCAGAAAAGTGGTCTTTGGCCATCATACGGTTAACCAGTCGTGTGATCAGTATATATGCGTTTGTTGGCAGTTGTTTTAGTATAATAGTTTGTAGTTCGTCCGGTCCGGGTTCTTTCCTGTTCGGTAGTTTTCTGATTGTCGATTTTATTTCGGAAACTAGGGTCTATTCGTAAGTCTTTGTCGTTAAATTGTAGATAAAATGGTACTTAAAATAAGAAACAATTACTGAAACAATTTTTAAAAAAAATCACTTTTGGGTCTCGTACAATGCTAGAGCAATGTAGGCTTTCCTCATTAATGTGTTTTACTGGTTTGGAGCCATTTTAATATTGCATAAAATGTAGTTAAAATTAGCAAATCATGTTTTTACAAATATTGAATTTTTAAGAAATTTTTCTAAAAAAGTTTTCCATCTCTGAAATCCTGTACCAATGATACGACGCTGTAAGTTTTTTTCATAAATGTATTTTTCTTGCTTAAAGCAATTTTTATTTAAGAACAAAAATTACTAAAATAGCAGACATTGTAATTGAACCAAAATTAAAATAAATTTTATTATTCTAAATCTTCCACCTCAAGATCTATAATTCTTAATGCCCGCTTGAGTTTTTTACAATCTGTATTCACTAAACGGAGACTTTTTAGTAGATAAAAAGGTATTTAAATTATCGAAACTAAATGCATTTTTCTAAGAATTATTGTATTTTTCTCCGCTTTTGGACTTTAATTTTCATGTAGGCTTTCTTCAATATTGTGTTTTACTTGTTTGGAACCATTTTCATATTGGATAAAATGTCTTTTGTAGACAGATTGTAATCATAATTGTCTTTAAATTATTAAAATAAAAAAAACAATTAACAAATTAGAGTTTTACGAATGTTTAAGAAGTGATCTAAGTATTTTTTTCCACTTCCGTGTTATTATAGCAATGATAAATATGTAAGATTCACCATAATCGCCTTTTTTATGCTTGAAGCCATTTTTATTTCAATTAAAATGTCAAAGTAGCAAAACTGTTTCTGAAAAAAGATCTTGAAACATTGGAATTTTGAAAAAATGAACTAGAAAGATTTTTTCTCAAACCATAAGAACCACCACTCAAACTATCACCTCGCATGCTACAATTTCTATTGCGCGGTAATAGCTTTTTATAAGCCATTTTAATTTAAAATAAAATATTATTAAAAATATGTAAAATTGTATTTATTTTTGAGGGCACATTTTTTGCGCATTCATTATTTTTAATTTCTTCCCAGGCGCATGCCCGGGAATTATTCTGGCCTCTTTCAAGTCTTGTGCACTGATTTTTTAATGTAAAATAAATGAGAAAAAGAACTACTGGGTTTAAATTAAAAAAAAAACTCTCTAATGGGTGCTTACTTCCTTCCCATTACCAACCCGAATCCGGGATTTGGAAAGAAAAGTAGGCTAAAAGGCACTTTTACCAAACAAGATATATGTTATCTACAAAAGCATGATTAAAATCAATATCGGACTTAATACTATTTGACAAAAGACCAATGACACTTTACCCTGAAAACAAAAAAAATTATTTATATTATAGAATTTTAAATTATATTATATAATACAAACTATTACAAAACAAGATTTAGAAAAAATGGAATTTTGAAAAAATGAATCTCAAAAATTTTCTCTCAAAGTTTTCACCTCGTGTGCTAGAATTCCTATTGTGCGGTAGAAGCATTTATGATTGGGTTTTCTTCTTTAGGTCGTTTTAATTTAAATTACTACACTGTTAAACATATATAACCTATTACAAAATAATTTTGTAAAATATAAATCTATATTTCTTGCTCACCCTCTGCAAATGCAACCCTCTATTATTTTTGGCCATCTGCACTCAAATAAACCAATTCACCAATTTGTACAAATCAATCATCTTATTTATTCCTAAATTGATATTTGTCAACTTAAACATCCCTGTTTTTTTATCGCATTGATTTTGTGTTGCGACTATGAAAAGTCCGTGATTTTTTTCACAATTTGTATTTGTTTTGTGAATTATCAACGTCGGCAGTCCTCTTAAAACACTGCAATCTTTCTTTATAAATGTGCTTCTCTTGTTTTCGTTTTATTCGCATTTTAGATATACAGATTAATTAAAAATTTTAGGTTAATATTGAAATATGATTTACAAAATTAAAAATTGAAAACAAAATTAATCTTTTTTTTACCGCAGCGGTTAAACTTTTCTTACAATTGTTTTTCTGTTAATAGCCGAAGCCTGTTCATAGCCATTCTTTTTAAACTTGGGTAAAATATTTACATAGATAAAAACAAACTAATATAATACATCGTTTTTGAAAAAATACTTTGTTTTTGAAAAATGATTTTCAATTTGTTTCCACTTTCCGAGTTTTGTAGCTATGCTGAAATCCAGTAAGGTTTATCGTGTTATGGTTTTGCTTCTTCAAAGCCGTTTTTCTATTTGATAGTGTAATTAAAATACAAAAAAACTACTATTAGTCCATGGTTTCATAAATATTGATTTTTTTAGGAAAGTGTCTATTTTTTTTTCTTCTGGGTGAATTAATATTTTGAAACAAAACCATGTTGAAAGAATAAATCTGAAATGTTGCCTGCGAAATTACCCACCTAGAAGAAACATTATACCGCGTTTCAGGTTCTTTTAACTGTTAATCTCTTGTTTGTGTCCATTTTCATCGTAGATAAAAAATTGTATAAAATAAATAAAACTAATACTAAAGCATAATTCCAATATATTTTTGAAGCAAACATCAACTTTTTTCTGTTAACTGTTTCTGTTAACCACATATAACTTTTGTTCATATATTACCCTCGATTTTTTGTTTTTGCTACCCGTGTTCCAATCACATCAGATTATCAATTAGTGCAAATCAATCAGCCCATTTAATACTATTTTCATCTCAATCTATAATTTATCTTACAATTAATTTTCTACAATACAAATACTCCGCAATTTTTCAAACTTGCGTTTTCACCGTATTTATTTTGGAGGTGGGGATTATCCGGAAGATATAAATAAATCCTTCTACGACTTTGTCGCATTAATAAAGTTCTAAACATTGTTCATAATTATGATTTTTATGTATGAAGCCATTTGATAATTTTATGAAATTACAACGGTCAAATCAATTTTGGAATTTGGAAAAAATTAATCCTTTTTTTTCTGCTTAACCCTCGGTCGGCTATTTATGTTCCTTCGAACGGTCGGAGTGGTCTGGCTGGAGCACACATTTTTTGTCCTGTTTTTTCATTGATCAACAGCTAATGAAATTTTAGGATGAGTCCAGAAATTCCAAGTCCAAGATAGGATTACTAAAAGTATTTTTTTTTAAATTGATGTCGAAAAAATCTGGCCAGACGACTCCGACCGACGGAGGGTTAAATGCTGTTTTACCTATTTTGTCTTTTATTTGCATGATATATTACAAAACTTTTTTGGCTATCCACAATCCACTAATTTACCAATTCGTACCAATCAATAGGTTTATTTATTCAAATTTCGATAAAACTGGGATATCACTCTGAATATCGTTGAATCGTTGGAAAACGCTGCACTTCAGCGTCAGTATTTTAGTCTCTTGTTTGCATATTCAGTTACTTGGTTCAGAACAATATCTAGGATTTTGTGGTCCTAAAAATTTAAAAATATTTACTTAGATATAATTCTTCAAGTAAATAACAATATTATAATTGTTTTCATTCGTATTGCTCGAGACAAGTATTGATTTTGAAACATTGATCCAAATCTATCAACAATATAAACAATTCCTTGAATTTCATTCCATGTTTTTAAAATTGTTAAATCATTTTCCAAAATAATATAAAGTGTAATCAAATTGAAGCAGATTAAATATACTGCTTTTGGAAGTATTTTTAATTTTTGCCTAAGTGTATAATAACATTTTTCGTTTGATATTTTTATTATAATTAAAAACATATGGTGGAGATACAAAATGTAGCCTCGACCATAATAAAAACTTCACCAAAAACAGTTTATAATTTGCATTAGATGCATTCGGAAGACAATTTGATTTGCATAGATATTAGTAATCTCAGAAACATCTGCTCTCATATGAATGAAAATGTTTCAATTAAGCAATAACATTTTAATGAGATAAATAGTAGCATTTGTATTATATTTCTACAATTTTGAAAAAAATGCTTTTATGGATTCGTAGATTTGTGAATAAAACGTGTTCTTATAAACCAAACAATGACATAACTACATTGAAGATGATTAACTTGTTTACGATTTTATGGTAATATAAATTGAATGTATATTGATCAGATTGATTGATTGATTGATTGATTGAAAATTGCATTATCACATTTAAATAGCGTTTATGACTAAATGTATACTAATTATTAATACGCATGAAACCTTATTTTATTAAGATTAAATTTCATATAACTTTGCGTGTACTTTATATAGTAAGATCTATATAATTTATTCTTATAGAAAATATTTTGCAAATATTATTTGTCCTAATTATATTATATAAATCTCAAAATGTACTACCTGCAATTACTGATATGTAATATGCAAATAATTATTTTATCCCAAGAATCCAATGCAAATATTACGAAGAACTATTAAAAAATGTCTAATTTTTATGGCATGTTGATACTATTTTTGCTCTAAAAATATATTATTTAAACAACTTATTTCAATGCTCGATTGTTCAGGAAATTGTATATTTTTGGCTAGAATTTTGCGCAATGTACTTTCAAAGTTGTACATTGTTTAAGGAGAATTTCACAAGTAGTTGTAGTTGTAGTCACAGTTAGTTTGAAACCAAACTTTTGTATACATTGCAATTTCATATTAAATAATTCAAATTCAAATAAGGTGAAATATTAAATTATTAACTTCCCAAAGGAGAATATCTATATATCTCAACTAACTACTCAAATTTTTATGAAAATATTTTTACATTGCTATTTTATAAAAATATTTTCATAAAATTAAATAATATTATTCAAGTTGTAATATTGTGAATTTAAATAATAGTATTTTAAAGATTTTTTTTTCAATTCACTTGATCAAAATATAACTCTAATTGCAAATTATCTATCAGTATAAAATAATTTAAACTACTCAAGTTTTTGTTAAAACATTGTTTAAAGCCATTTGAGATATGAATATATAATTAATAAATAGCTTCAATTTTTATTAAAGTTGTAATTAATTATGCCACATATACCAAACTGAAAATATCTTCCTTAAAAATATGACACCCAGCAACTTTTAGTGTATTCGTCGAAATGAAATTTCATGTAGGTAGATCAGGACTATGTAGAGGAAACTAGAAAAAAAGTACTATAGAGAATGTGGCTTCAAATATATTGGATACTATGCCATTTTTATGCTTCTCTCATATTATATTTTATTAATACAATGTATGTGAAATTATTAGAAAAACCATTATTACTTTTTTCCCGTTCTCTTATTACTTATTATTTTTCTTTTATTTTCATATCACCCTCAATTTTTTATTGAATGCATGAATTTAACAATTCAATTAAATTTTCAAATAACTTTAAGCGAATTTCATTTGTAAATTTTAGACATGTTTTAGTTACTTGACATGCTAGGACTATTTCTGGCTTTCCTTATACTTTCTAATTTTACTTTTACTCTTCTGAATTTTTTTTTCGTAAACTCCCACCTCAACGGGCTGGTAGCCACGCTAAAGCTCTGTGATATT
>NW_020539726.1:6023697-6051343 GCF_003426905.1 Ctenocephalides felis | reverse complement strand
ACAGGTAACAAGTCAATAGCTTAGAGCTCGAAAAGCGTATGTATAGATATGTTTTGAATGAAGACCAAGTAATTTCCTATTATTATTTAGTAGGGGCACAAAAGCTCATGTTGACTTTTAGTATTATACATCTGAACCAAAAAAACTACATCCCAATACATAATAATACAAACAACTATTGAACTGTAATTGTTCAATAAAAATCCCAGTTAATTCCTAATTATAGAATATGTTTTTTCTCTACTATTTTGCTAAAATTGTAATCTGTCCATTTTTACCCCATAAGCAAGTCAAGATAAACACTTTTATTATCGTTTTCTTATTTATAAGCGATTTTACAAAATAATTGCTGGCATTGTTTAACCAATGTGAAATATAAATTTCATGAGCGAGAAGACCACACTATATATGATCTTGTTCAGAATTGGAATAACTGTTAAATTAATAAATCTCTAGTATTTTTTTCAACTTAATTTACTTTGTTATATAGTATATAAGAATGTGAAGTATTAATATTTTGTAAAATGTATAATACATATATTAATAGAGATTTTTTCTTGTTTCATACATAAAATTTAAAGAATAATTTTCATATAAATTAAAAATATTCAAATAATTCTGTTTCTTTTCTTCACAAATAATTATAAAATCAATTTTGATTATCAAGATTTCCATTTTTTTTGATCAACACTTCAAAAAGTCTAAGATTTTTTTTAAATCATTTCATTGACAATTCATTATTCGTAAATTGTCTGCCCCCCTGATTGCCTAGTTGACGCTTTATAGCAAAAGAATTACCCTGATATTTCTAAAAAATAATATAAGAAATGTATAAATTAATAATTTCTCATAACAAAATTAACAAAAATGTTTGAACTGTTTGTAAACGATTTTCACGTACTTAACCATTGCTCTCGGATGCAGCCGCTCCGGTGGCAAAAGACATACAAATTCCGCAATTCTCGAGTAGAAAGGGTTAATAAATATTTAGATATCTCCAATCCAAAAAAATTAAAACTGAAAAGAAATACTTCTGTTACAAAATTTGATATATGTTTATCACTTGATATATACGTTGCAAGAGTTCATTAGATGAAAGCTCGTTTCATGTCAATATTATACGTAAAATATTATACTTGTTTTTTAAATAATGGCGTTGGACCGTTTTACCGCCGGACCTTTGAGCCCCGTTATACTCTATATTGGAATAGTAAAGTGCAAACTTAATAACTTCCTGAAGGAGAGTATTTATACAAAAAAATCTGATTAGCTAATTTTATGTTTTACAAAACAATCGACCGAGTCGTTCTGTAGAATAAGTAAAAAGTGCTAAAAAAATTTCCTCGATTTATAATAAAACAATTCAAACTAAAAATTCAAAAAAAGTTCGTAAGATACTAGTAGGGAAGTGGACTGATTAATGGGCCGCGCTCTTAGAAAATACAAACGTGCTTATGCGAATTAATTAATTATAGATATTATAGGTATGAATGAGAAAGTTCATGCAACTTTGATTGATTGCTTTAACTCTTTCTCCATGTGATATTTGTCGTTGCACGTTTTTGTGGCTAGAAACGATAATAATTTTTATTGGCAAGTAGTTTTATCAATACAGGTAATAAAGATATATCAAGTTCTGTACAAATGTAGACGTTAGCATTGTGGATACAGAGAGATTTTGTAAACTACAAATGTATACGTTTGCAGTATGGTAACAGAAAGATATTGTAAACTCGTATTAAGATTTTGATGAAAATGCAGATTGTTTGGCAGATGTTCTTCATTAACAGAACATAATCTTGACCAAAGAAAGATGAAACGGAAGAAGGTTAGCCTTGCAACGCAAGTTTTTTTTCCAACGCATATGGGATGAAAACTCAGGTTACTTGGAAGCCAATGGAGGTTCTACAACATTTGGGTACTGGACAACTCTTGATATTGATATCTAAATTGCCAGCAGATTTTAAATTATTTCGTTATGCTATTTCTTACCACTCATAGCATATAAAATTTTGATCAATAAGAAGAAACCAAGATCAATAGGAAAATTGGATGTTCAATTTTCAGATTCATGTATATTTTATGTTGCTAATAACTGATGCAAAGCTGTGTAATAATATCTCACAGAAAAATTTAAAATTGTAAGTGAACAAGACGCCATATAAAATAGCTCCCGAAAAGTGCAAAAAAAGTCTCAGGGCAAATAAAGGCCGACTGAAACAGAAAAAACGTGTATTTTTTCATTAATGGCGCTGAATCTTTTCTATTTATTAATAACATAAGTTTTTTAACATAATTATTATGTTCTGTTCATATATTTGTTATTTATAATTAATTATTGATAGAAAATTAGTTTTTTTACTTGTTATAAATGTTTATAATTTATATAAAAAAATATTTTTGTTTAGTTCTCATTTGATATATTGAAAATTTAGATTTAATGTAACTATATTATATATAAAGACCTTATCTAGATTCAAACTAGTGCTAAATTTACATACAACAGTCATCGCGTCTCTATAGCAAGAGCGGAAAATTAAAATAATAAAACAAATCTATACCATTTTTGTTATATGTATTATTATTATCATCACTACTTCATTGCGATTATTTATTTTTAAACTTCACAATTTCGATATTTATTAACAATATTAGTTTTCACTATAATTATACAAAACCTTTAAAAACAGTTTAAAAAATAACAGTTATATTATAATATGAACTTGAAAAGATTGCATTTTTCTTTTGTACTTAAAATGAGTTGTTTTTTAAATATTAATTATTTAGCATAATTTTTCATTTTACAGAATATTGGAATATTTTGTGGAAATACTCAAAATCATGGTAACCCATAAATAATTAAATAAACAATATTTATAAAAACATTAATTCTAGATTTTTTTTTCAGAAAAAAAGTGAAAACTTTTGTTTTTTAAATTAGGTAAAAGAGTAAACCTTTAAATAATTATGAATAACTTGCCTAGATCTTTTTTAGAATGATGATTATGAACTGCTTAATATTCAAAATATTCTAATTAATATTACTTTATAAATAAACATAAGTACAATAATTAATATTTAATATAATATATTGAATTTTATTAGGTAAGCTCTCTAAAGTAGTGTTAGAAATAAAATGAGCACAATTATTTTGTACTGAAACAACTCAGTAACTTGAACTATAATTATTAATTAATTGTAACATTTTAAGCAATAATTATTATTACCTCAATTACCCAAAATATTTTTCGAATAAATTGAAAAATAGTTTAAAGATTTATAAAATGGCTTGACGAATACTCATCAAATAAAAAAGTATTAAATTAAAAACATTTAAATACATAGGTACGATTGGTCTTTATAATGTAATTTGCAAAACAAAAATGCGTGATTTTAAAAACGAGATATGAAATTTTATCAATGCTATATATATATATATATATATATATATATATATATATATATATATATATAAAAACAAATCTACTGAAAATTTATTTGCTTTCAAAAATATTGATTTTTATGGATTTGAAAAATGGCAATTTTTTTCACTGTTTGGTCCTGCCTTTGTAAAAATGTAAAGGCTGGACCTATCTTTTCCCAAAAGAAACTTGCACATCTTCTCGTCAATACAAATCTGTTTTTTGAATCATTCAAATCAGTTGATCTTTGTATCCAAACATACTTACACATAAACACACATACATTAATTTTTTCTTAGGTATGCCAAAATGTTTAGAAAACCTTGGAACGTGAGGATACGCAAATATTTCTTTGTTCCATTTTTTTGCTATACGGAAGTTGAAAAATCGACATTTAAATCGCAAAGCAAAGTTTTTTTTTATTTCTTTTATTTGATTTGTTTAAGATATATTTTTTTATTTCTTTTTTTAATAACAATCAGATAATTAGCTTTATCTGAGTTATTTTTCCCGACATTAATTAAATATAATTATAAATAATAGTTACCCTAGTGGGTATGTACTATTTGATGCAATTTAACAGGATCAAGTTAATTGACCATAAGTTTTTTTTTAGTCTTCTCGTTTCTGGTGTAAGGAGAAGCGGAGCAACAAGTGCATATGAATTGAAATTTAAATTCGTTATTCTTAATTCATCCACCATTATTTCATCAAAAATGACACCTTGTATTTATTTCTTTGAGTGTGTTTCAACGTTCTAAGCTCCTCTCTAATGTTTCGCTAAGCCCGTGTGAGCTTTGCACGAACATTTCCTGGTGCAGAAACACATAGGTAGAGCAAGTCGTAATTATACGCGTAGAACGACGTGCAGCCGACGCCGTACATAACATACAAAGCTACACGACAGAACAAACAATAGCTGCTGCATATACAAACACGATCCTCAGGTGTACCACGTATGAAAAGCACTAACTGCTTCTGTGTTCTCGGTTGTCATTGTGAAAAACTGATAGAACGAATGTCCCGGTAGTAAAATACATTATAACAAAAAGTATTTATGCACGTACTATATTCTATATCGTAGCGAACGAATATTTATTTATATTCAAAGTATGCTATAACAATGAGCAGAGTGAGTAGTTAATCATTTTGCAAGAATGTTATAAACTAAACATGCATAATGACAAATTATATCTGACAAATAAATCAAAAAATATTTTACGAAATGTTTATTAAATTATGATTTATTTTAGATAACAAAGTGAGAAGTCAAACTAAATTACCAAAAACCGCAATCTTTGTTAAAAACTAATTAATACTATCAATCAAACTTTGGTATCGAAAATTATGATTATAAACAGTGGCACCTAGTACCGGACATTCTAAAATAACCTGCATTGATCACATATGTAGCCCCTCTACACTTTGGAATGTTTGCACATGTGTCTTTGACGAATAGATATTGCAAAAAAAATCACTATTTATCCACCCTTCTGGTTGGGCCACATCGATGCTCTCAGCTGGAGAATTCATCATAAGATGTCCATTCTTTGAAGAGGAAATACGAAGAATGGTGGTATGTAGTGACCGTTAGCACTCATACAGAACAAAATTAAATAATTGGAATAAATTGCGTAAATTCTCACAAGAAATATCAATATTCCATAGACATTTTCGTTCTGTTGATGGCACCTACTAAAATTGGTTAAAAGATCTAATAATATTCTACCATTTTACGAATAACAATCAAGTACAACTTTTATCCTTGCATACCGCTCTAATGTAAAATGCATAAATATGCTAGAATTGCCCCATTGATATTTAGGTGCCGCCGTGATTTTGCGCCTAAAACAGCAAAGGGTTGCTCTCGCCGTGGCCGTGTGCGTTACAGGCGCGTGATCCTGTACCTGTGTGCCCCATATGCCCCTTTCACTTGTATTTTGAAATAAAAAGATTTATATTTGCTTAAATAATACGTGTTAAATAGAGTGTCCGGTGCTTTAGCTAAAAAAAGATATTAGTAGTGAATATTCACATTTAGTGAATATATACATTAATAGTCGCTCCAGCATTGAACGCGACAACAAAAACTAACGGAGACTACAGACAGTACAAAACAATGCTTTATGACTAGTAACTTAACAAATCAAGGGACTCACTGACGAGATACTATTCCTCTACAAAATATATACATGAACACACTGATGTACCGACTATACTTGAGCAAATAAAGAAGGGCACTAGAAATTTTTACCAGAAATGTAGGGATCACCCCAATAATATTATTATTAATGTTATTATCAAGCCCTAGACCTACACCAGAAATGGTTTGATAATGAAATGAAATGTACTCTTTTTGGGAAATTGTTAACTTTACCCTTTTTGCCCGATTATTATTTATGCTGATAGGTTATATAAAATGTATAATTATATAAACATTATTGGTGCGTAATACACTCGAATAATAAACTCACATATTATAGTCATATATTGCATGTAATAATGGTTCTTATATATTGAAATATATCTATTGAAAATTAAATTAAATTGAATCTAACTATATACTACTAACTGAAATTAGAAACATTCAAAAATGTATGCCTATAAAATAGAAAAACCTATAGAATATAAAAACATGTACATAATTATATATATATTGTGTCATATCTCGCATAATGCAATAAAATATTTCAAAATTAACTAAAAAGCTAACTTATTATATACTAGACCAGAAAAAAGGTGTAATGTTTTTTTGAGATATTATTAAGTTCCGATATTGATTGTAATCGTGCTTTCTTAAAAGCAATCGGCCTTAATTTTTAAAAGATGTCAAATATCTTGGTCAGTACGTACATACCTCAAAACAAAAAATGTGAAAGTGCTTTTCTGCGGATTAGGGTTGATAATGGAATAATTGTAAGCACGCACTAGAGTGTGTTTTTCTTTTTGTATTCAAAATTGTAAAGTCTTTTCACTTTATTTTAATAAACTTTAGTTGATATTGATATTTTGTCTTGAGGCAAGTTTCAATGACATAAAACACATGTTGGACTCAAGGTGGACTGAACAAAAATAATATGTCATACAATTCTGAATGATTGCAAGAATTTATGTAAGTAACCGGTACTCATTTTTAAAAATAAGTGTAATTTTAAGTGGGACTGAAAAGAAAAAAATTGACCGGTAATATTAAATACTATTAAATTTAACAACTTTGTAACTACATCTTCAAATGGAAGTAAAACTACGCATAGCAAAGATACAAGAGGTCAAAAAAAGTTTATTAACTTCTCGTAGGGTTAGTTATAGTAATCGCAAAGAATCAAAAATAAAAATTTTCATATTTTTAGGCATACTTCAAAAAAAAGTATGTATGTGTGTATAAAGGATGTATGTGTATGTGTGTGCGTGTGTGCGGATACAAATTTTCGTCGACGGCTGCGAGAACACTTCAACCGATTTGAAAAATTTAAAAAAAAAACATTTTAATTCAAAAAATTAAAAAAAACATTCATGTTGTATTGATAAGAAGACGTGCTGATTAGTTTTTGGCATAGGCAGGTCTAGCCGTTTTGAGGATACAGGGCAAAAAGAACCAAAAATGGTAATTCAGTTTTTGAGAGAACGAAGCGTCCGAACTGAATAATTCAAAAACCATTTTGCTTGTGTAGACGGTGTGTAGAAAATAGTTTTACAAAAAACTTCGTAATTTTGAAAATTTTCAAATTTTTGAAAAAATTTAAAAATTTTGAAAAAAAATCAAAAAAATCGCCCAATAAAATAAGCACTTATTATTATCAATATTATATTATATTAATTTACAGTATGTATTTATAATAAATAATCTATTAGAACTTATTCAAAGCAATTATTACAATTGAATTGAATCGAATTTTTAATTACGGTACGGAAAGTTCCAGAAATTTGCATTAAGGCACTATGCCATGCACCCCACTAGTTTCAAAAAACATTCACATTGGCTGATCATTGTAGATTGGACAAAAATAATAGTACTTTATAAGATTTTGAATTATTGCAAAAATTGAAATCTTCAAAATCAGAACTCGTTTTCAAAATTGTAAGTTAAGATAAGTGTAGTGTGCATTCACGGTTAGAAGTTTGCAAATTACAAATTCCTCTATTTTTTATAGTTAACCGTTTGGTGCTTTTTCAATTGAAAAATATTAATGCGTTTGACAGTTCAGCGGAGGTTTCTCTCAAAAACATCATGATTTTTTCATGCAATTTTTATGTACAATTTTGTATAAAACTCTATATATATATATATATATATATATATATATATATATATACCCAAAGGTTTGGAACATGGGATTACTTTATAAAATAGCACAGCTATCGCAATTATTCGATCTAGTTTGACGCAAAATATCAGATATTTTCAACTATATAATGTATCAGAAATGTACTAAAAACTAAGTACAAAGTATATTCAAATATAACGTTGAGATTAAAAAAGTCTAGTCGAATTAAAAGAGCTGATTTATTATGCAAGAACTTGGTCAACATACATGTGACGCTTTTTTAAATCAATTTTCCTAAAAGTATGTGCAGCGTTCCATGAGCGCGTTGGATTATTTAGCATTATTGAAAGCAACACGCGAGTACCTCGAGCATTTATAGAAGTATCCGAATCCCTCGCTTGCATATAAAATGCTAGCAGTAGCTACACGAAAACTATTTCAGTCGCAGTTGCATTTGATGTAGGGGATGCCGGGGGCACTTAATTCAATTGGGATTTGGAACACCCAAACTTACATGGAGAAGCAAGTGAAACTATTAAGTATGTTATAATCGTAATATGTATATATATACGATCGATAATTATAGAAGAAACCGGGATCGTCTTTTATTAAATGTAATTATTAACTTCCCGTTGGGCAGGTTGTAGTAATCGCAAAAACATCAAAAATGAAATTTTTTATTTATCTTTACGTTTTATAACCTTCTAAACATTTTGGCATACCTTAATTGATGTATGTGTGTGCGCGTATATGTGTGTGTGCGGATACAAATTTTCGTTGACGATTTCGGGAACACGGATGAAGCGATTTGAATAATTCAAAATACAGTTGATTCGTATTAATAAGAAGACGTGCTGATTAGTTTATGATATGGAGCAAAAGGTGCCAAAAACGGTAACTCAGTTTTTAAGAGAACGGAGCGTCTGATTTGATTAATTCAAAAAACATTTTGCTTGTATTAACAAGATGAAGAACTGATAAAATTTTCATAAAGGCAGGTCTATCGGTTTCGGAGATCTAGTAAAAAAAATTAAAAAAATGCCATTTGTCGTTCAAAAATGATAAATAAATAAGTCAATAAGTATAAATTTTGTTTACATTCCTATGGATTCCGACCCAATGTTTATCCGTTAGACGGCGACGCGGCGCTTTCGCGCTTCGATATATTGTCTTTATGCAGTTAAAGCAGTACGATTGCTTTGAAAAAAGTTCAAAATTTTCAAAATATGTCAAAATAAATTTTTCTTCAAAAAGTCTTTTTTTTCAAAAAAAGTAAATTTTTCCTAAAAATTTATAGTTTTTCAAAGAGCAAAAACTATACTTTTAGATGGATGATACTTTACTAAAAGGATGATATTGAAGAGCAAAAAGTCCTAGCGTTCCAACATTTGTAACTAAATTTATTTTTAAATACTTTGCACCACAGTTTAATTTTATTAAATACGTAGAAATTATGGAAAAATACAATTTTGCAAGATCCAATAATGATACTTTCATAAACAGTATTTTCTACATTTTTGCACTTAGGCACCTAATAATTTTGTGAATACATTTGTTGATATTATTATTTCAATTCAATTGTTAATTATTCATATTATTTGACTTGCTAACTAGAGAGAAGTTGATCTCAGACAGAGTTATATATAGTTTTTTTAGAAGTACGTGCGACTAAATTTTTTGGTAATGCGATTACGAACTGAAATTGAATTGAAAAACTTATGTTAATAAAACATGTCGTAAATTGTTAATCTGAAGCTCATTAAAACAGCGGTAAAATAAACGCCAAATATGTTCTTTTAATTAAATTGCACTAAATATTGCATTATTTCCTTAGAGGGTACGATTTAACCAACCTTGACCTACATCTTTATAATTCAGGACGAATTCATACTTATTAAATTAAGTTTCTTTTTCAATATATTTTTCACATCAAAGCAATGAGAAAATGTTTACCACTAATAAATTTAACTAATAATAAATGAATTTAAATTAAGATCCAATTTAATAGTAAAGCACTATAAAATATTAGCATTAGATTATATAAGGTTTATAAAAATTGTAAATTTCAGCATAGGTGCAATTGTGTTACACATTCAAATTGTATTGGTATTTTAAAAAGTAAGTAATAAATTCAAAAAGTAGAATATTATCAAAATTAAAACAAATATTCATAATAATAATACGCAAAAATAATTGATGGCAATAAATAAGTAATTTAGAATATAATATTATAAAAAAAGTTTGTGCTATAAAATTATATTTTTTGTATACCTTGCGTTTGTATGTAAGTTTCAAAAAATATTAGATAATTATTAAAAATTTTGGATAAAAAATCCAATAGAAAAACAGTAATAAAATTAAAGTGTTACTCATGTAATGAAGTGTATAAAATTACGTAAATGAAATAATCATTTGCTATTAATTAAAAATACAGTTACACTTCAGAAAAAGGCGGTGTTAAAATTGCATAAACCCTCTTAACAAAACTTGAAAAATATTTCCGTCAAAAACATTATTAAATACTAATACTCAACATAATTGTTAGATTATTATATTTCATATATTTGCATTGCAAATTTAATTACAGATTATTAATAATTATTTATACATCAAATAAATGTTATGGTAAACAATAATTAATTTAGATAAACGAATTAATAAGATTAAGATTAGGAAGAATGATATACAAAAGGACGAATTTGAAGAAATATATGAATATAATTAATATTATCTAATTAATTATGATGTAACATGACCTTATTCGAAAAATCATGAAATAAAAACATTGATTACAATTTTTTAATATAATTAGTATTATTATTTAGTACTAATGATTCTATTGTGTCAATTAATTATGACCATGTATGGGAATTTGTAATTACCTTTGTGTTTGGTGTGACATCATATAATAATATTTTCTATATATAACTATATTATTTAAGTGCAATGCAATAAAATGAAACTTACCTGACCATCATCGTCTTCATCGTACGGGAACTATGCCATCAAGAAATATTGTATTTAAAAGATCCTGTAAAAATACAAATTAAAATGAATTAAATTTTAGTTCGAAATACATGCAATTTCAAAAATCAATGTCACAAACTGATCGTACATTTAGGAAGAAACCTATTTTATTCTGCAATCAATATACAAACAGAATTACAATTATATTAATACTTTGATGCATTTTCATAATTAAGTTGCATTTTTATAATTCCTTTATAATTTCATAAAACCAGGTTCAACACTTATTTTAAATTTAAAAAAAATCAAATTGAAACTGATTCCAAAGAGGAGAAAAATAATATAAGGAAATATCACAGAGCTTTAGCGTGGCTACCAGCCCGTTGAGGTGGGAGTTTACGAAAAAAAAAATTCAGAAGAGTAAAAGTAAAATTAGAAAACATAAGGAAAGCCAGAAATAGTCCTAGCATGTCTAAGTAACTAAAACATGTCTAAAATTTACAAATGAAATTCCCTTAAAGTTATTTGAAAATCGAATTAAGTTGTTAAATTCATGCATTCAATAAAAAATTGAGGGTGATATGAAAATAAAAGAAAAATAATAAGTAATAAGAGAACGGGAAAAAGTAATAATGGTTTTTCTAATAATTTCACATATATTGTATTAATAAAATAATATGAGAAAAGCATAAAAATGGCATAGTATCCAATATTATTTAAAGCCACATTCTCTATAGTACTTTTCTACGTTTCCTCTACATAGTCCTAATCTACCTACATGAAAATTTTATTTCGGCGAATACACTAAAAGTTGCTGGGTGTCATATTTTTAAGGAAGATATTTTCAGTTTTGGTATATGTGGCATAATTATTTACAACTTTAATAAAAATTGAAGCTATTTATTAATTATATATTCATATCTCAAATGGCTTTAAACAATGTTTTAACAAAAACTTGAGTAGTTTAAATTATTTTATACTGACAGATAATTTGCAATTCATATTTTGATCAAGTAAATTGAAAAAAATTTCTTTAAAATACTATTATTTAAATTCACAATATTACAACTTGAATAATATTATTTAACTTTATGAAAATATTTTTATCAAATAGCAATGTAAAAATATTTTCATAAAAATTTGAGTAGTTAGTTGAGATATTCTCCTTTGGGAAATTAATAATTTAATATTTCACTTTATTTGAATTTGAATTATTTAATATGAAATTGCAATGTATACAAAAGTTTGGTTTCAAAAATTGTGAAATTCTCTTTAAACAATGTACAACTTTGAAAGTAAATTGCGCAAAATTCTAGCCAAAAATATACAATTTTCTGAACAATCAAACATTGAAATAAGTTGTTTAAATAATATATTTTTAGAGCAAAAATAGTATCAACATGCCATAATAATTAGACATTTTTTAATAGTTCTTCGTAATATTTGCATTGGATTCTTGGGGTAAAATAATTATTTGCATATTACATATCAGTAATTGCAGGTAGTACATTTTGAGATTTATATAATATAATTAGGGCAAATAACATTTGCAAAATATTTTTTATAAGAATAAATTATATAGATCTAACTATATAAAGTGCACGCAAAAGTTATATGAAATTTAATCTTAATAAAATAGTGTTTCATGCGTATTAATAATTAGTATTATATACTAATTATATACATTTAGTCATAAACGCTCTTTAAATGTGATAATGCAATTTAATATAAATTAGATCAATCAATCAATCAATCAATCAATCTGATCAATATACATTCAATTTATATTACCATAAAATCGTAAACAAGTTAATCATCTTCAATGTAGTTATGTCATTGTTTGGTTTACAAGAACACGTTTTATTCACAAATCTACGAATCCATAAAAGCATTTTTTTCAAAATTGTAGAAATATAATACAAATGCTACTATTTATCTCATTAAAATGTTATTGCTTAATTGAAACATTTTAATTCATATGAGAGCAGATGTTTCAGAGATTACTAATATCTATGCAAATCAAATTGAATCCGAGTGCATCTAATGCAAATTATAAACTGTTTTTTTTATGGTCGAAGCTACACCATATGTTTTTAATTATAATAAAAATATCCAACGCAAAATGTTATTATACACAGGCAAAAATTAAAAATACTTCCAAAAGCGGTATATTTAATCTGCTTCAATTTGATGACACTTTATATTATTTTGGAAAAAGATTTAACAATTTTAAAAACATGGAATGAAATTCAAGGAATTGTTTATATTGTTGATAGATTTGGACCAATGTTTCAAAATCAATACTTGTCTCGAGCAAACGAATTATAATATTGTTATTTACTTGAAGGCTTATATCTAAGTAAATATTTTTAAGTTTTTAGGACCACAAAATCCTAGATATTGTTCTGAACCAAGTAACTGAATATGTAAACAAGAGACTAAAATACTGACGCTGAAGTACAGCGTTTTCCAACGATTCAACGATATTCAGAGTGATATCCCAGTTTTATCGAAATTTGAATAAATAAACCTACTGATTGGTACAAATTGGTAAATTAGTGGATTGTGGATAGCCCAAAAAAATTTTGTAATGTATCATGCAAATAAAAGACAAAATAGGTCAAACAGCATTTAACCCTCCGTCGGTCGGAGTCGTCTGGCCAGATTTTTTCGACATCAATTTAAAAAATAATACTTTTAGTAATCCTATCTTGGACTTGGAATTTCTGGACTCATCCTAAAATTTCATTAGCTGTTGATCAATGAAAAAAAACAGGACAAAAAATGTGTGCTCCAGCCAGACCACTCCGACCGTTCGAAGGTACATAAATAGCCGACCGAGGGTTAAGCAGAAAAAAAAGGATTAATTTTTTCCAAATTCCAAAATTGATTTGACCCTTGTAATTTCATAAAATTATCAAATGGCTTCATACAGAAAAATCATAATTATAAACAATGTTTAGAACTTTATTATTGCGACAAAGTCGTAGAAGGATTTATTTATATCTTCCGGATAATCCCGACTTCCAAAATAAATATGGTGAAAATGAAAGTTTGAAAAATTCCGGAGTATTTGTATTGTAGAAAATTAATTGTAGAATAAATTATAGATTGAGATGAAAATAGTATTAATGGGCTGATTGATTTGCACTAATTGATAATCTGATGTGATTGGAACACGGTAGCCAAAACAAAAAATCGAGGGTAATATATAAACAAAAGTTAAAATAGTGGTTAACAGAAACAGAAACAGAAAAAAGTTTATGTTTGCTTCAAAAATATATTGGAATTATGCTTTAGTATTAGTTTTATTCATTTTTTTATACACTTTTTTATCTACAATGAAAATGGCCCCAAACAAGATATTAACAGTTAAAAGAACCTGAAACGCGGTATAACGTTTCTTCTAGGTGGAGAATTTCGCAGGCAAAATTTCAGATTTATTCCTTCAACATGGTTTTGTTTCAAAATATTAATTCACTCAGCAGAAAAAAAATTAAATACTTTCCTAAAAAAAATCAATATTTGTAAAACCATTAACTAATAATAGTTTTTTTGTATTTTAATTACACTATCAAATAGGAAAACGGCTTTTAAGAAGGAATACCATATCACGATAAACCTTACTGGGATTCAGCATAGCTACAAAACTCGGAAAGTGGAAACAAATTGAAAATCATTTTTCAAAAACAAAGCATTTTTTCAAAAACGATGTATTATATTAGTTTGTTTTTATCTATGTAAATATTTTACCCAAGTTTAAAAAGAATGGCTATGAACAGGCTTCTGCTATTAACAGAAAAACAATTGTAAGAAAAGTTTAACCGCTGCGGTAAAAAAAAGATTAATTTTGTTTTCAATTTTTAATTTTGTAAATCATATTTCAATATTAACCTAAAATTTTTAATTAATCTGTATATCTAAAGTGCGATTGAAACGAAAACAAGAGAAGCACATTTATAAAGAAAGATTGCAGTGTTTTAAGAGGGCTGCCGATGTTGATAATTCTCAAAACAAATACAAATTGTGAATAAAATCACGGACTTTTCATAGTCGCAACACAAAATCAATGTGATAAAAATACATGTAATGAAAGCAAGGTATTGATTCAGGGATGTTTAAGTTGACATATCAATTTAGGAATAAATGAGATTGGTTTATTTGAGTGCAGATGGCCAAAAATAATAGAGGGTTGCATTTGCAGAGAGTGAGAAAAAATATAGATTTATATTTTACAAAATTATTTTGTAATAGGTTACATATGTTTAATAGTGTAGTAATTTATATTAAAACGACTTAAGGAAGAAAACCCAATCATAAATTCTTCTACTGCACAATAGGAATTTTAGCACTCGAGGTGAAAACTTTGAGAGAAAATTTTTGAGATTCATTTTTTCAAAATTCCATTTTTTCTAAACCTTGTTTTGTAATAGTTTGTATTATATAATATAATACAAAATCATATAATATAAATTAATTTTTTGTTTTCAGAGTAAAGTGTCATTGGTCTTTTGTCAAATAGTATTAAGTCCGATATTGATTTTAATCATGCTTTTGTACATAACATATATCTTGTTTGGTACACTAAATTTTAAAGGTAAAAGTGCCTTTTAGCCTACTTTTCTTTCCAAACCCCGGATTCGGGTTGGTAATTGTAAGGAAGTAAGCGCCCATTAGAGAGTTTTTTTTTAATTTGAACCGAGTAGTTCTTTTTTTTTCATTTATTTTACATTAAAAAATCAGTGCACAAGACTTGAAATAGGCTAGAGTAACGGGCATGCGCCTGGGAAGAAATTAAAAATAATGAATGCGCAAAAATGAATGTAATAATGAGCGAGACCCTCAAAAATAAATACAATTTTACATATTTTATATATTATTTTTAATAATATTTTATTTTAAATTATAATGGCTTTTAAAAAGCTATTACCGCGCAATAGAAATTGTAGCATGCGAGGTGAAAACTTTGAGAAAAAATATTTCTATTTCATTTTTTCAAAATTCCATTGTTTCAAGATCTTGTTTCAATAACAGTTTTGCTACTTTGATATTTTAATTGAAATAAAAATGGCTTCAATCATGAAAAAGGCGATTATGGTAAATCTTACAGATTTATCATTGCAATAATACCACGGAAGTGGAAAAAAATACTTAGATCACTTCTTAAAAATTCGTAAAATTCTAATTTGTTAATAGTTTTTTTTTATTTTAATAACTTAAAGATAATTATTATTACAATTTGTCTGCAAAATACATTTTATCCAAAATGAAAATGGCTTTAAACAAGTAAAACACAATAATGAAGAAAGCCTACATGAAAAATAAAGTCCAAAAGCGGAAAAAAATACAATAATTCTTAAAAAAATACATTTTTCTAAAATATGTTTTAGCAATAGTTTTGCTTATTTTAAATACCTTTTTATCTACAAAAACGGCTCCGTTTAGTAAATACAGTATTATAAAAAACTCAAGCGGGCTTTAAGAATTATAGATCTTGAAGTGGAAGATTTAGAATAATAAAAAATATAATTTTAGTTAAATTACAATGTCTGCTATTTTAGTAATTCTTGTTCTTAAATAAAAATTGCTTTAAGCAAGAAAACACAATTATGAAAAAATCTTACAGCGTCGTATAATTGGTACAAGATTTTGGAGATGGAAAACTATTTTAAATTGATTTCTTAAAAATTCAATATTTTTAAAACAAGTTTTGCTAATTTTAACTACATTTTATGCAATATTATAATGACTCCAAACAAGTAAAGCACATTAATGAGGAAAGCCCACATTGCTCTAGCATTGTTACAAGACCCAAAAGTAATTTTTTTTTAAATTTGTTTCAGTAATTGTTACTTATTTGGAGTACTATTTTGTCTACAATAAAGGCCGCGATTAATGAATTCATCATTACAAAGTTCAATCGCACTTTAAAAATTGTAGATTTTCGAGGTGGAAGATCTGTGAAAATTTTTTTAGGTTCATTCTATCAAAATTCTATTGTTTTAAATATTTGATTTGTTTAAAATTAAATTTTCTTCAGGTAAGACAAACACAATTATGAGAAACTTACAGCGCCCTATCATTGATACAAGAAATCGAAGTGGATTTCGGTGGACAATTTTAGATTCATTTGTTAAAGATTCAATATATATATATATATATATATATATATATATATATATTTATTTCTATTCTGCAATCTATAAAAATAATTATATTCAGCAGAGAATGCTGACAAGTGTTTACAATTGATTGTTTACAAATTAGTAGATAGGCCCAGTGGTGTATATATATATATATATATATATATATAAACTATATTAAATCTCGAGGTATTTTCCTTTTGAGCCTGGTCGGCTGGCCTTCCTGGTATAAGTTGCATGCTAGTCAATATATATAGTATTATTTACAATATGCAAGTGACTTCAAACAAGTTAAACAATACTGATGAAACCCTGCATCACTATAGCTTTGTTACAAGACCCCAAATTTTTTCGTAAAAGTTTTAACTATTTTTAATACCATTTTATCTATAATAAAACCGCGGTTTAAAAATTATAGTTCTTCGTGGAAGAAGATTTGGCGGAAAGAATTTCAGGTACATTTTTTCAAAATATTGTCAAATTCTTGGTTCAATAATAGTGTCTGCTATTTTAGTAACATTTTGTATAAAATAGAAATGTATTGAGATAAAAGGACCATATTATGAGGAAAGACAAAGCTGCATCATTGCAACAATTTTAGATTCATTTCTTAAAAATTCAATATTCATAAAACCATATTTTAATAATAGTTTTTTCAATTTCAATGACATTTTATTTAATATGAAAATAGCTTTAAACATAATAAACACAATTATTAGAGCTGTTCACAGCGCCTTAGCATCAACTCGAGAACCTTGGAAGCAAATTGAATTTTTAGATTCGTTAAAAAAATCCAAAACCTTAAGAACAATTTCTTTACATTTCATCTAACTGGAAAACTATCCCAAACCCTAAATCACAATTATGAGTTTATACCGACTTTGCATTTCAAAAAGATCACAAAGGCGGAACAAATATTAGATAATGTTTCTCCAAGTAGATTTTTTCAAGACTGTGTTTTGATAATTGTATTTTTAATTTTAATAGCATTATATATAACATGAGTATGAATCGAAACAAAAACACAATTGTTAAACAAGCCTTTGGTTTTGCCACATGACACCAGAATTGCAAAAAAAAAAATAGAACCATTTTCAAAAAATGCAATTTTCTAATGATTTCATTATTTTTTAAAATTTTTAATAATATTTTTTCTAAAATGAACATGGATTCAAATATGGGAAATACGAATACATAAATTCAAAACTAGATCGACAGATTCACCAGAAGTTTCTTTGTTTCACAATCTTTTTCTTTTAAATCAAGTTTTGATAACACAATATTTTTTAATTTTATTAACATGTCGCGCTTATTGAAAATGATTCCAAATAGGAGTGAAACGCATTATGGTCGGTGTAAGATGGCTGAAGTGGAAATTTCAAAAAAAAAAAAAAAAAAAAAAAAAAAATGAAATGGAACTATATTCATGCATTTGGAACTATAAGGATCAAGGATAAAGGATACCATCATAAGGTTATTATAGAAACACCCGCAAATAAAATTATTGTATACATATAAGTATAAGACAGTTGGCATGCATATGACACTAAGAACCAAGGATCAAGGATCGCAAGAGTGGCGGAGTAGTAAGGTAACAAGGTATAATAAAATATAAACATGGTAATTATAGGTAAACCTATAGATAAAATAGGAGTAAACATATAAGTATGTAAACACTAGTAAGACAATTCGCATGCATATGAAATTATAATGATCCAGGATCAAAAATGCTATTAGAGGCAAAATAGTAAGGGACGCAAAGGGAAAAATAAAATTGCTGACTCAACAAATATAAAAGTACCAGTAAATTATAAAATTATCTGGGAATATAAACCTCATCTATTTCACGTCACGTGTAATCATTCAGACGTTAGAAATTACCATAGCAGTGGTGCACAATAAAGTAAATATAATCGTACAAGAGGATCACATGAGCAGCGTAGAGGAAAGTCAACTAAGGCACAAAATAAAAACTCTGTAATGATAGGAAAACCCATATAAAAGTACACATAGATAAAGGATAAAATAATAGTATACATATAAGTTTGAAAACACTGCCACAAAAGCTTAATTAACTGCAAAATAGTAAGGAGCATGGTACAAAATAGAAACATGGTAATGCTAATGATGCAAAGGGAAAAATAAAACTGCAGACACAACAAATATACAAATATTTGTAAATTACAGAACAATCTGGAGAAATATCTATTATCTATTTCTCGTCACGTATAATCTTGCAGATGACAGAATTCACCAGAACTTTATTGATGTCCACCGTACTATGCAATTATTTATAAAATTAGAGCAGTGGTGCATAATAGTTATACATAAAATTACGAGAGGTACGACAGTTGGCATGCATATGAGACTGTGATATACCTAAATAAAAAAAAATCGAAAATTTTAAGTGAGGTATGACTTTAATGTAAGATTAGAAATGGTAAATTATTAATATTTGAATGCATGATAATCAGTTACTATGATGACGGTTGGCAACTGTCGAAAATTATTTATTATAATGTGTTTCTTAGTTGCTGATTGTATCTTGAACGTGTAGTTGATCATTGCTATAAAATATATTTAAAAAATATTGGAATTGGTGTTATCAAAGTAAATAATTATTAGTTAATTAAGTGTAATATCAACAGTACAATAAGTAATAAGTACGTAATGAGTTGGTCTGAAGTTAGTGTTTATTCTAATAAATTTGTATGGCAAATTATAGCATAGTTGATATATATATATATATATATATATATATATATTAGCGTGGTCCTTAAAATGGTCATTTTTGAATTTCCTTGCTCCCAGGGGCTCAAATGGTTCCAAATTCTCTGAAAGTTTTAGGTCTTAATATTAACGTTTAGATAGAGCGCAATTCAATCAAAGTTTTGAATGGAAATAGCATGGAAAAATTTTCAAAAATTTTAAAAATCATAATATATTTTTGTAATCAAATATTGTTAACGCGTCATTGCCAACCCTGGTAAAATAATTATATTTTATTATCTCCATGCAGGATAGCGACAATAAACCCTCATTCATCCCTTTCATTGTTACGCGTCCTGTCGCAAAATCAGTAATCCATTTTTCCTAGAATTTTTATCACCTGTCCCTGACTACATCATACAATCATCCTTATATTTCCAAGAAATTCGCACTACCTGTATCCAGTTTAAATTCTTCGTATCATGCAATTTATCAACCAATACCTGATCGGTTGATAAATGTAATAACCACTGATTGGTTCCAAAATTGTAATGGGGTGTCCTTAACTCCACAAAATGGGCCAATCAGAAAAATATATAAAATTATAAAATCTACATAATTTAGTATCAACCAAAATTTCACATAGCTAAGGCAGTCGTAAATTAACACTCAAATCCAAAACATCTAATTCAAAACTCAACTATCTAATCATCTATAAGTCCTAATATTTCAAATACACAATAATCAAACAGTTATTCAACATCTTTTATTTTTATTCAAACGGTCTGATATAGCCAACAACTAAATATATCTGGTCCTTCGGCAAAGTGCAAGTGTTCAAGAGTTCGGTAGCATCTCGCCGATCACGGATTTCTTAAACACTTTGAACCTATCTCAACAAATACTTTTTTGGCCATTCAAACCGAATTGGTCATTTTACTAAACAAATATTTTGTAATACATTTTTATGAAGTTGGAAATTATTAATTACAAAATTAACTTATTTTCACAAAGTAGTGACATTGTGCTATGGACCACCTAATTATTATTTCTTATTTTCAGATGCTCCTGTGGTCGACTTAAAAATGGGCGCCGGATTAGATCCCAATGATATAAAAGAAGGTGACGATGTGTACTTCGAGTGTGAGGTGCGAGCCAATCCACCTGTATATCGCTTGGCCTGGTACCATGACGTAAGTGAAATAGAGTAATCATATGCCACTAAATGCAAAAAAAAACAATTGTATAAAATTTATGTAAAATCTGCCATATCTTTAAGCAATATCATGATAGCCAACCAAAGTGAACTACAAAAAAATACCAGCCATCGTTTAGATGTAATTAGCAACAATCAGAACTTAAGAGTTCTATAAGCTGTTGAGCTAATATGACTTAAAAATTTAGGGATATTTCTACTTGAAAACATATTTTTATCTGTATTTCCAAGTGGAAACCTATGTTACTATTGCTTGACATCAGGTTCCTCATAGCGGTATCGAATCCGAGAGCTCTGATTCACTATCCACCCAAACAATTATTAAAATTTAAAATTTAAAATTTAAAATTCATTTATTTACATATAGTGTAAATAATTTGAAACGAAATTTTTATATAATGTTGTGGTATGTTGATTATTTTAAAAAATAATCAAAATTAAATGCAATAGATTTCAAAAATATCATGACTTATAGGGCTAATTGTAATACTGAGCAAATATAAACTAAATTACATAAAATAAATTGAAATTTTTATAAAATTGTGACTTAAAATTTCAGATTTTGAATAAATAAAATTATCTAGATATTAGTATGAGCTATGTTAAGTGAAAAACAGTTTAATTACATTTGGTAAAAGCCTAACATATGGACGTTAAAGCAGTTCAAAAACTGAAGCTGTTTTAAGTACCATTTAATATTGAAATAAGGTATATTTACATTGAATTAAAATATTTTGGATGCTAATATTTGTAAAGTTTACAATTTCATAAAAATCGGTTATAAAAATATAATTTAAGAAAATAAGTTAATATCGTCAGTAAATGTGATATATTGTAAACATTCATCAACAAATTACAGATTTTTCGAAATTATAAGCAAATATAAAATGATTTCATTTAGAATTCTTAATATTTTGAAACTTTGATAACATTGAATATTAAAATGTTGAAAAAATTAAAATATTCTGAGTCTAGTAGGTATGAAACCAATATAAGTGAAAAAAATGTTCCATTCTATACGTCGACTTGCAAAATAAATTTACAGAGATATAATTTGTTGAATTATAAACATTGTAAGTCATTAATATAATTACGCACATAATAGCAATAAATATTCGTAGACTCAAACCTCTACTTATTAATTTTATATCAAATTATTATCTTTTTATGTATTTTTGAATAACCAAAAATGATAAAAAAAAGAAAAATTCAGTTTCAGTTCTGCGCAACAAAGAGCAATATGAATTATTTGAACATTAATTTTTATAATGAAATTAAAAACTATTAGAAATAATACAAAATTCCATACCCATGATTGCAGCTCTCCTAGTAATACGAAATGAAAAACATATTATTTAACCTAGAATGATGGTATAAAAAATTCACATGAGTTCAGTAGGAATAGTAAGGATCGTACTGAAAAAGAAAGTTTTGAGGAACACGCGTTTGAAATTTTTGAAAGAAAGGAAACAGAAGAGGATTATCGTGGTCAAAAGGCTGTATTTCCGGAAATTATTTTAAAATTTTAAAAAATCTTCTCATACACATATTCTTCAATAGTTAAAACTTTGAAAATAAGAAACAAAACCAAAATCTTTTTTTTTTTAATTTCTACACTAGAATTTACTTCTAATTTACTATTTATTATTTACACCTTTGTCAGGGTAAAGATTCAGTTCGTTCCTTTTACCCCACCTCTGTTTAAGCTATTATGAAGGTTATAGAAAAAAAACTATTGAATCTAACTTAAAATTACGTCTAACTAAGCAAAAGTGAAAGAAAAAAGATCTAACTAAGCTGACAACGAAAGAAAATACTTTTGTTATAGATTTTCATATAATACCGATTATCTCCCGATAGCAACATGGTAAGAATCAAGTTGAGGGCTAATTATGCATCTTCTTCCCTATACTTTCAAATATTGCTGTTAAAAAATTCTTATCTACACTTATTTTTGAGATATCAGTGGTGGACATTTTTACCCTCGGATCTTTAAGCCCTATATTATAGAACAGCATTCAACACAGCGTAAAATAAATAATTTTGCATTATGGGGTTATATAATTTATTACCATCGCAGTTCTGAAACTACACACGGTAGTATTTCCCCAAAATGATAATTTTCACAACTCGTAACTCACAGTTTTATGTCAATCTTTGCCGAACATGAAGATGGATTTCATTGTTACTAACAAGAAACTATTTTTTTTATAAATTATACTAATTTTTAAATTTTAGTTTAACGGTTGTATATGTATTAACAAAAAAGACGAAATTCTACAATGATTAAAAACAACAACATACATATAACTTTATATTTTGTTTCATAATGATATACCGAAAATCCGAATTTTTGTATTCGTTTATCAGATACTCAATTTATTTATTCTTAAACCAATTACAATAACCTCTAAAGATAATAATTAGCTGACGCTAACAGCTTAAAATTAATTTTCGAAATAAATGAACAATATATCATAGATTAGTATGAGGGAAAATATTAAATATATAATAGATTAAAATACAAGTAAATAGAATTTGAAAATGGGAATGTAAACTAGTGCCACAAAAGTGGCATCATATCATAGAGATTTCATTTGTTGCAAAAAAAACTATTACCAATAATAAAAATATTTTTTTAATTAATGAATAGTATCCAAATAAATTTACAACACGTGCAATAAAAATTGAGATTATTTTGTTGTTGGCATAATTGAAATTTTTAAAACGTTTCGATTGATTCGTACTCATTTTATGTTTTTTTTTTTAACTTTAATGCAACATAATTAAATTATGTTACTAAAAAAAATTGTCATGTTGTAGGAAATATTTGATATTAGGAAACAAATAATAAATGCTCGTTATATTTATTTAATATGACATATTTTTATGATAAATTCCAACTTACTTATTGTTTTATAAACGAAAAAAATTTTGTTTAAAACGTCATGCTTATAATTCTTGCTTCTGTAAGAGATGTTTTAATGTTATTTTGAAAATATATCATTAATATTTTAATAGATATTTATTGGATGATCGGATTTTTACTCAAGCTCAAATTGAAAATTTTGAACAGACGTAAAACTATGTAATGAGATTAATAATTTGAAAATAAAATTAACTAAAAAGTAAAATATCAATAAATAATTCAATTAATAAAATAAAAAACTGCATTACATGAGAAGAATTAAGATTGCTCTAAAGGCCAAAGATGAAAGATTACTAGCGAGAAATTGAAAAAAAGAAAAAAGAATAATTGTAATTTATGTACTAGATTAATTTAACAATATCTAAAGTGTATAATAGTGAAAAAAATTTAAAAAAATTATACTTAACAAGAATTACATAAAAAATATTTTACGTATTCAATATTAAAATAATATTAGACATATTTAAACATTTTAATATATTAAAAAAAGTTTATAAAGAACTTAAAAAAAAATAGTTTTATTTCTGAAAAAGTGTAATTTTTTCTTAAAAAGTGTGATTCTGTTAAATTATAAAAAGTGTTGTTGAAATTCGTTATATCTTCTATATATATAAAAATAAGTCGGGTTTTCCTTCCTGACGAAATAACTCTAGAACGCACGAACCGATTTCGACAATTTTGCATTCGTTGGAAAGGTCTCGGGCTCCGCAAGGTTTATAGCTAAGAAAATTAGTTGTGCATGGCATCGTGCCTTAATGCAAGCTACTTGAACTTCACGCACCGTAATTAAAAATTCGAGTAATAAAAATAATTGTTAACGCTTCATTCCCAACCCTGGTATAATTATTATATTTTATTATCTCCATGCAGGATAGCGACAATATACCCTCATCCCTTATTATATAATTTAAAACTAAAATTTAAAGATAAAATTTCCTAGAATTTTTCCTAGAATTTTTATCACCTGTCCCTAACTATATCTTCCTATAATCCTTATATTTCCAAGAAACTCGCACTATCTGTACCGAGTTTAAATTCTCCGTCATAAATTAACACTCAAATCTGTAACATCTAATTCAAAACTCAACTATCTAATCATCCATAAGTCTCAATATTCTTCAAATATACAATAATTAAACACTTATTTATCATCTTTTATTTTTATTATTCAATCGGTCTGATATAGCCAACAACTAAATATATCTGGTCCTTCGACAAAGTGCAAGTGTCAATAGAGTTCGGTAGCATCTCGTCGATCACGGACTTCTTAAACACTTTGAAGCTATCTTAACAAAAGTACCTTTGGCCATTCAAACCGAATGGTCAATTTTACTAAACAATAATCAATAACTGTTTTAAATAATTTCAAATAGATTATCTTCTATATATATAAAAATAAGTCGGGTTTTCCTTCCTGACAAAATAACTCCAGAACGCACGAACCGATTTCGACAATTTTGCATTCGTTGGAAAGGTCTCGCAAAGCTCAGCAAGATTTATAGCTAAGAAAATAGTGGTGCATGGCATCGTGTCCTAATGCAAATTGCTGGAACTTCATGCACCGTAATTAAAATTCGAGTAATAAAATAATCAACAATTGTTTTAAATAATTTCAAATACATTATCTACATATATCTACATTATATATATATATATATATATATATATATAAATAGTTGGGTTTTCCTTCCTGACGATGTACTCCAGAACGCAAGAACCGAATTTCGACAATTTTGCATTCGTTGGAAAAGTCTCGAGCTCCGCAGGTTTATAGCTAAGAAAATAAGTGTGCATGACATCGTGCCTTAATGCGAGATTGCAATTTCCAGTTCGCCTTGCGTTCGCAATGACAACTAACAAGCCGCAAGGCCAATCGCTTAGTGTTTGCGGGATAAATTTCAAACAGATTATTAGAAAAATATTATCTATCACATGGGCAGTTATACGTTGCCTGTTCACGAGTTGAAAACCATCACTTTGTTTGTGTTAATGTCAGACCAAAAAACAAAAAATGTGGTTTACCAAAGACCACTTCTATGAAATGGATAATTGCGGATTTACTTTTATTTACTTAGAGAAGTTCAACTAAAAAACACTTCATTTTTGTAATCGAAATAAATTCATTCCTGTTGTGTAATAAAAAAAAATTTCTTTTTCAAATATAAAACAAACAAAAAAATTCTTCATTTTTCTCACAAAACCATCTGGTGGCGAAACGGAGTTCGTCGGGTTTGCTAGTTCATTTTTAAAAATTGTGGAAAACATTAAATTTATTAGGTTCAAAAAGTGAAAACCAGTTCACTGTTTGTTCACTGGGGCAGAAGTAAATAATATGGTAAAATGGAAAATTGTTTTTGGAGGTACACATTGTATAATTGGCTGTAAAAAGTTAGGTTTTGATAATAATCATTTTGGTTTTAATAAATTAATTAATTAAATATCATTTTTATATGTCTTATGATATATGATTTTTGGAATGTTGTTAGTTTTGGTTATGAGCCCTGTTGTTCAGTTTGCGAGACCATTTGAATGTACACGTTATTCATGTACACTGAACATAGTTAAATAGTTGCTTATTTGATATATGTTGTGTTTTATTGTAATATAATTGGTTTGATTTTCGCAATATCATTGCTCAAAATGAAATTGGATTCTTGTGCCTCGCCATCCCTATAGATGTAAGTGATAAATGATTTTTTAATTGTCCAAATCCAAATGAAAACAACATATATTAACATTGTATATCAATTATTTCTAGCATTTGCTTCTTTATATTAATCATAAAAGTATTTAATTAAGCTCAAAGGCAAAAATCCAGTCCACAAAACTGGAAAATAATTTTAGGTATGATGATATGTAAAATGTTAATATTAATATAATTTTATTAATTGTAATAAAAACTGTCTAAATTTGAAAACTGAATCAAATAAAGTTACGTATATCTAAATCTATTGTATCTAAAATCTGCCAAACTTTTTTTATTACAATAATGTTGTATTACAATGAAGTTTTTGTTACAATAATGATAATTAATTATCAGGAAGATCTGGAACGCAGATAACGTATTTCTACAAAAGGTTCATAAATATTTGTACTCTCTTGATTAATTTTTTCAAAGATTTAAATATTTCTTGCTTTATTCAACTCTTTTCTATTATATGAATATGCAAGTACTTGTTTGTTCTAGACATTGTCTTTGCATTAAATGTAACTAGATAAAAAGTACAGAATGCAACGCTTTAATCAAGCATTGTTATGGCTTGTATTTTTATTTTTAATTTGCATCATACAAATTGTTAACACAGTTTGCTTCAAGGGGGTTGAATTATTATTATTATTTAAAAATATACGTATTATATTTTAAAATATAAAATAAATTTTTAAATTTATTTTTATCGTTTAACAATTGTATCGATATTTTTTTAATATGGATTTAATTGTTTTGTAATTAATTTGCATTAATTTATGCACCAGTAGGTCAACGAAACCAAAAAAGAGATATATTTGAATCAATTATACCGTTGACTAGAAGGCATTTGTACTGCCCGAACTAAAAAAAAATATGTATATACACATTAGTATTGTACTATTATGTAGAGTTGGTTTGGTCGAAAATTCATGATAAATTAGAGGTAGTGCAATATAAAATTGAAGAATTTTTGAATTTAAAAACATTGAATTTTCAGGACATGCTTTTTGATAGATCATGCATGTCGATAGAACCAATGTCTTATACCGATAAGAATCTTACTTAGTATTTATTAAAAACAAAATAAACACAAAAATAGTTATATAAACAATATAAACAAAAGTATAGTTTTCGGTTTAATGTGGAAAACTGCTTTAACTAGCAAAATCAGTCAATAGTAAAAAAATTAAAAGTATTAAAATTATACTCGAGTTTTGTTTTAAATTTATCGAAACCTCTCCAATCGATAAATTCACTTTTAGTAGAAACTTAAAGTAAATTCAATAAATGTTAATTGTTAACAAAA
>NW_020539726.1:5992569-6022697 GCF_003426905.1 Ctenocephalides felis | reverse complement strand
TTTTACGTATGATATTGACATGTGACGAGCCTTCGCCTGATGAATTCTTGCAACGTAAGTGTCAAGTGATAAATGACCATATATCAAATTTTGTAACAAAAGTATTTCTTTTCGATTTTAATTTTTTTTGGATTAGACATATCTCAAGATTTATTTACTCTCTCTACTCGCGAATTGCGGGTTTTATATGTATTTTGCCGCGGGAGCGACGGCATCCGAGAGCAATGGTTAAGTACGTGGAAATCGTTTACAAACAGTTCGAACATTATGTTCATTTTATTATGAAAAATTATAATTATACATTTCTTATATATTTTCAGAAATATCAGGGTAATTCTTTTGCTATAAAGGGTCAACTAGGCAATCAGGGGGGCAGACAATTTACGAATAATTAATTGTCAATGAAATGATTTAAAAAAAATCTTATACTTTTTGCAGTTTTGAACAAAAAAACGGAAATCTTGATAATCAAAATTGATTTTATAATTATTTTTAAGAGAAAAAACAGAAATATTTGAATACTTTTAATTTATATGAAAATTATTCTGTAAACTTTATGTATGAAACAAGAAAAAATCTTTATTAATATATGTATAATATTTTTTACAAAATACTTCACATTCTTATATACTATATAACAAAGTAAATTAGTTAAAAAAAATACAAGAGATTTATTAATTTAACAGTTATTCTAATTCTGAACAAGATCATATATAGTGTGGTCTTTTCACTCATGAAATTTATATTTCACATTGGTTAAACAATGCAGCAATTATTTTGTAAAATCGCTATAAAATTAGAAAATGACAATAAAAGTGTTTATCCTTTGACTTGCCTGGGGGTAAAAACGGACAGATTACAATTTTAGCAAAATCTTAGAGAAAACCTATTTCTATAATTAGGATTTATAAAAACTCCAATTAATTGGGATTTTTATTGAACAATTACAGTTCAATAGTTGTTTGTATTATTGTGTAATGTAATGTAGTTTTTTTGGTTTAGATAGTATAATTACTAAAAGTCAATATAAACTTTTGTGCCCCTACTAAATAATAATAAGAAATTACTCTTCATTCAAAACATATCTAGACATATGCTTCACGAGCTCTACGCCATTGACTCGTTACCTGTGTGATATTAACATCTGTATAGACCTATGTGTGTGATACTCGTGCAATAGGCCATGAGTGCATTTCCCAATAACAGTATTATAGCTATGTCACCTGTAATGAATTAATGATGTTTCAGCAGCTGCTTTCATGGTTCACTGAATGGGCCACTTGCATATTACATTTTCAACGACATATTCGCAATTACTGGTTGCCACCCGAATTCGAATTATAATTTATGTTTGAAATCGATTTGTTTTTTTTATTATAGATACCTAAATGTATGGACGATAAAAGCTTCTGATTGTCTAACTACTCTCATAACTGTATATACGTATGGTTAACCTCCAATAACAGATATTACGACAGCCCTCATTTAACGCAATACTATTATAGCGCAGTTTTCGTTCAGTATGAATGTCTATAACTCTATAGTAACTACATATTCTAAAATGTTCCAATAGAAGTTTTATTATCTACTATTTTATCTATTACAATTTGCTTATATAAAAATCTAATTTTGAATGATAGCTCGAGATTTTTAACTTCCCGTAGGGTAAGTTATTGTAATGGGCCGAAATTCGGAATTGAAAATGTTTACATTTCTCGTTTTGAAGGTTTTTGAACATTTTGGCATACCTCAGAAAAAAATGAATGTATGTGTGTGTGTGTGTGTGTGTGTGTGTATGTATGTAAGGATACTAATTTCCAGTCACGTTTTCGGGCGCACGGATCAACCGATTTGAATGGTTCAAAAAACATTCGATTCCTATTGATACGGAAAAGAGCTGATTAGTTTTTGGCAAAGGCAGGTCCAGTCGTTTCGGAGATACGGAGAAAAGAGTGCGAAAAATAGAAATTGACTTTTTGAGAGAACGAAGTATCCGATTTCAATGATCTAAAAAACATTCAATTAATAATGATTGGGAAGTGTTTTTTAGTTTTTGGCAAAGGTAGGCTCAGCCCTTTCGAAGATACGGAGCTGAATATGTAAAAAATGGCAGTTTTTGAGAGAACTAAGCGTCCGATTTAAATGATTCAAAGAAATTTCTGCTTGTTTTAACAAAATAATTGATTTTGGAAAAAAAATTGTTTCAACTTTTTTTTTTTTTTTAATTTTTTGTATATCGAAAATAATTCAGATTTTATTTTTAATTGTGACTATAGTTCTAATATACTTTACAAATAATTTCAACTTTGCAATTCAGTTTATATAATTCTTATAAATATTAGACAATGTTACAATATTTATAATAATCTATTTGAAAACATTCAGTATTTCTCAAACATTTCGTTACGGTACGGAAAGTTCCAGCAATTTGCCTTAAGGCACGATGCCATAATTGCCTCAAGCCAGAATTCCACGTACAGCTAGGATAGGTTGAATAACAGTATATAATTAAAATATTATTTTTTTTTAACCCAAGGTTAAATAGTAGTATAAATCGTGAGTTAATAAAAAATGTCTGGATCGGAAAAATATTTTATCCAGTCCCCCATAAATAATTTTAATGCAAATAATAAAATAAATGAAAAATAAACGCTGCGTAAGAAACGTAAGTTTATTGAAGTAATTTGTTCTATTCGAGTTTTTCGAGGTTACTATATACCTTTCAGGTTATTACTAAAATGGAAAATATTTTTATAGGCAAGACAGATACTACAGTTGCTCAAAGAATGAAACTGTATCGCCAGCGAAATAGTCAAAACAAACAAGCAGTCAATAAACGTATATTAATTTCAATTACATGAAGTTCTACAAACACAATTACATGATAAGTGAAATTGTAAAAACAATATTTCTTTATTGGAAATTTAGAGAAAGTTTACATCTTTCTATTTTATGATGGCTATGCTGACTAATTTTAATTTATTTTAATAGTAATTAATAGTAATTTTAAATTATGATGCAGGTTCAAAGCCTCTTACAAACTCTGAAAGATCAAGATTACTTTGTCAAAGAAAACAACTGCAGGAAAATACATAGGTTACTGCCAATTTATTAGAAAATCTTGAGCAAAGTATCAATTTAGATGTTAATGTCATTACCATTCTTTTTTCGCTGTTTGACTCCTGAAAAACGCTTCAACTATTCACTTTTAAACATATTATTCTCTTATCTTTTTAGATGAAAGTATTGCTGTAACTTTTCTGATACAGCAACAACATCACATCACGTCAATTGCAAATTAATGATTATGTATATAATGTGACTAATAATGTGACAAGAACTGATCTTTTGCAAGCGTCAAATGTATTTGAACTTCCATATAAAGACTTCAATTTGTCTAGGAATGCACAAAAATTGTTTGAAAAACAATTCACAAATGATATTTTTGGCAATGTATGTTTTGTGTGTAATCGACATTGGTTTCAAAGTGACTTAAAAATATTAAATAAAGCTCAAAAGCAAATTCTTAATAATGGTTTTCTGAATATTGATTCAAATAATCAGGTTGGATGTCAAACTCGTCGAAAGGCATTAAATTCGGGTAAAATTCCCACTTTGTGTAAATTTAACGGGTTTGTATTTCCATCTATACCAAATTATCTACCTAAACTAGATATTGTATCTGAAAGGTTAATTTCACCTAGGTTGTGTTTCATGCAAATTAGACAATTGCGACATGCAAATGGACAATGAGAATATTCAGCCAAATTATAATGTGCTTGTTGACGTTAATAATATGGTTAATTTATTACCTCGTAATATTGATGATGATCGTTCACATAAAAAAGAAAATGATTCATAGATCAAGCCATGTGCAGGGCTTGATAAATAAAACAAATATAAAAGTATGGCTTCAATTTTTTAGGCAAGACAAATATTACAGCTATTCAAAGAATGAAATTATATCGCCAGCGAAAAAGTAAAAAAAAATTACAAGCAGTCAATGAATGTATGTTAATTTAAATTACATGAAGTTCTTCAAACACAATTACACGATGAGTGAATTTGCAAAAACAATATTTGTTTAGGCGTTGTTTAACATAATCCACTGTGTGAACATATATTATAGAATTTATTAATCAGCAATTACTTTATTTCTCTAATAAAGGTTTGTTTCTGAATGCTTATTACAATGACAAATCAATCATGTCATATTTCAAGTGTGACTTTGATTACATTATTGTTTGTAGATATTATACATATTTTTAATGCTCTAATAAATATATAATCTATAATTTATCATTATAAAAATGTGTATAATGGTCGACTCTAATAAATGTGTGCATCACGAGTGTTACCATATTACTAATAAACATTATTCAAAATTGTTATATGATGTATTTATTTTTACTTAACTTAAATTTGCTACTTTGTACTCTACTTTTGCAAATAAGTTTTACTTCAATCGCGTGTGGTCCTTACGCGCAACTCTTTTTATTGTGGATAGTGCGAATCGTCGCTCTATTTCTGATATATTTTTATTAAAAGGCAAATGTTATTAAGAATAATACTAAAGAAGCGAACATTTCCTAGGCCGAATTATTCGCTTTATATTATGTATTAATTTTATCATTTAGATACAATATTTTAATGTTATATATAGGTAAAATATTACATTATATATTCTTCGATTATTTTTTTTATAAATTAATCTGTCATCTTGTGAATTTCACGGCCGTTCGTATCTTTATATACATTATTGCTATGTTACGTTATTTCTAGTATGCTACTTTTCAGTTGAAGTGATATATGTAAATATTTTATCTTCAATTAGATATTATTTCAATGAATTTGCTACTCCTTATTAATTACTTAATAATTAGTTTCAAAATAATTTACTATTTTGTAATCAGCATTTTATACAAAATTTTGCCTTAAACTAGAATAATGTACTGTAATATATCCGTTACATATCTATCCACGAATTTTAAATATGTAATTTTAAATTTATATATGTTTTAGCTCATCGAATTTATTGAAAGACATTGTTGATAAGATATTAGTCATTTGTGACAGGCAAATTCATTTAGTTAATTAAAAAATTATATACTTATAAGCATATCAATAAGCACATAAATACGTTGTATATTTATTCAATTATTCATTTATGTTTATTTTGATGACTAATAATATTTAAGTGGACTTATTGTTAAAACTTTGCGCAATTACCAAAATGTTTAATCGTTTTTTAGCGATACGAATCAGATAGTTTCTGTCATGTCAATATAAGACAGTAGTTATGTTATGAACTAATAGTTTTGTAAGTTTTTTTTATATCAATTTCGTTCAAAAATCGAAATTTTTTTGTTTAATAAAATATGATTTCAAAAAGTTGAGGACGTCTATTGACTTGTTGTTTAGAAGTGTCCTTTATTTCACACAAAATTTTCCGATATAGAAAATACTCTCTCATCGCAATCGAACCAGGCTTTTTTACTCTTGTATTTGAGTCTTCTAGGGCTAGAAACTCTTTTTTATTTTTTTGACTCTTCTTCAACAAGAAATCACACTAAACTAAATTATTAAATAAAAATCTGAAGTAATATGTAAATCAGACAAAAGATAATGATTCCAATGATCAAATTTGGTTATATTTGTCATTTTCCATTTACACAGTAAAAACCGATTTTTTCTCGCTGAAAACCGGTTTTTAAAATTCATAATTTTTGGCAGTAAGCCGGTTTTTAAAACCGACAAAACATAGTCTACAATAATAACGCAAACAGAAATTTTATGATAGTATAATAGTACATTGTCAAAAATGACGGTCCTGCCCATTTCTGTAAATTGCGTCGGAGTATGGGACGGTGGCTATGGGAATATTTGCATGCAATTTACATTTCCACTCGAGGCAAAATAAAATTCAGTATCGTTTAAGATCTTTGTGAATAGCGCCTGGTACTACTTAACCCTATCACATAAAACCTCTAGCTTCTTCCCATATGAAAATAATAAAAAGATAGAAAATCAATGGGTTTGATGATGTCGGTTACCATTTAATTTTTAAGGAATCTTCGAATCATAAAAATTTATATTTGTTTTAAAGAATGAGCAATCAGATTCCAATTGCGGTCTGAAATTAAGTTTTCTGATAAAGACATAAGTTTTTTTCACATGATCCAACCAAACCTTAACATTGCACGAAGCAATTAATATCTGTACCTGGAAATGCCGTTACCGACATTTCAAATTATTAGTGATGTCTTTATAGCATTTCACTGAGACTCATTCAGCGGTAATTACTCATGGCTTAGTAATCTCCGGCTAATTGCAGAAGCGTTCTATAAACGCCGCGACATGCAATTACGTCGAATTAAACTTCACTTGCCAGTCAATCAAACAAACACCAAATAACTGAACTAATACCGACAACTTTTGACAAGTTCTGATGTTTTTGATATGTCAGACAGGATCAGATTGAGTCAGGGTATGGCTGACTTATGCTTTCTGAGCTTTGAAAAATTGTGTACGATTTTTAGACTTCACTCTACCATTAAACTTAAACTTCTGTATCAGTATTAAAAATTTTGTTTATTTAATAGTGTTTTTTTGTTGATATTATAAATAGCAACCAATATAATACATACTATTTTATAAGATACTACTAGCTGCAGAACTTGATCATGCATTAGAAATTAAAAATCTGAATAAAATCACATCTGGTTATTAGGATGTGAAATAGCAAAAGTACATTGATGTGTATTAGCTGGAGCTGTATTAGCTGTATAAGTTTCATCCGTCATGTCTAAATACTGTACAAAGTAGATTTGTATTTTCAATCCCGCATAATAAAAAAAATTAAAGTGTCACTTATATGAAAGTTCCAACTTGACTTTTAGCAATAGAGTGAAGATAGAGCATAAAGGTCCATTTTGACTTTGAGCAATTAAATTGTAGAAGCTAAAAAAATATATATAACAACAAATAACACATGTCAAACAGACAACTTTCTGACTATGTACCATAAAACTTCCAGCTAATTCATTATTGTAAAATTCGCTATTTTATGCTGTTTTTTAAAAAATAGTCACATGGTTGGTAAAATGAGATGACGACCATGGGGCAAACAGGTCCAATGTTATAATTTAACTTTTTAAGGGATTTTACAAAATAATAACTAAATCATTCAACCAATTGTGTAATGGTTAAACTCAAGGATTTGTGAGTACAGGGTCGTTAGGTCAAACCCCCTTTGGACAACCTGACATTGTGCAGTAACAATGTCCATTTTCACTTAAAATATAGTTTCATTGTTGAGACTGAGGTGTAAAATGGCAATGGGTCTCTAATGGAAATTGGAGTTTAACTCCAACTCACAGACCTGCCCTGGAGCAGTACTACCCATTATTATCATATTTTATATTCATCAATGTCTGCATATTACTTTTAGCTTTCGATTATCGGTTTGTTAATAATTGAAGTTGAAAACCATGCAAAATTATGTTCAGGAATTTTGAATCGATGTCTTAACACTTCCCCATCTTTTCCGTATGTTCATTTGTTCAACTTTTTTGTAGCTTGATTGACGAAGGATTATGACTCCATCGATCTACCAGCACCGGTTATAAATCTTAATAACTTTTGCCAGATATTAATATACATTCGACTTGCCTTAAACTCAATTGTCAATGAATGCTACGCCATTCGTGAATTTCCCATTAACACTCTGAATTATTTATTCATTGACTACTCAGCAAATATGCGAGATAGTGAATACTAGATTAGTCCAACTAGTGAGAATATATAGACGAACTTGATATGCTGGTTTGCTGGTACCATGAAATCTCAACCGAAACACACCCACTTATCAGTAGTAGGTTATCCGATCCGCTCAGGGTATACGACAATCATTTAGTGATGAACTTCGGAAAACTATCTAAAACTTTGTCACAATTATATTATTATGTATTAAAAAAATTCACTTTAACAAAATTTATAAATTACTACTTGCTTATTAGTTCGGTTGAACACTGTTTGTGGCCTATCATATAAAAATACACTTTTTAACATTTCAAATACATAAATAAACAATACCATTATTTTTTAAAATAAAACAAACATTGGCAAAAAAGTTAAGTCTCTTCAAGGTTATACACTGAAATTAGCAATCTTGTGGACACTTTTTTGTAATATTATTTGTTCTTAGTCACAAAATAGGCTTTAGTTTGTGCGATCACCTATTTATTTGCCACAATTTTTCCCCATTGAACATCCTTGTATTCATTTGCTTTAACATTTAAAATGAATAAACGATACTAGTTTTTGAGAATGAAACCTTCTAAGCAATTTTTCAACTTGTCGACACTTTTTTGTACTATTATTTGTCACAAAATAGGCATCAGTTTCGGCAATCACTTATTCAACGCAATTTTGTTCCATCAAGCATTATTTTGTTAATTTGTTTTAACATTTCAATGAACAATAATAAATTCTAAAAATAATCACAAACATTGTATATATGTATTTGCTGCATCTAACCTTTATTTGCATAGCGTTTCCCGCAGTAACAACACTGCTGTACGGAGCAGGAAGCCGACCAGACGAAGACTTTTTTTATTTTTAAAAGAATATGTAAGTTTTCTTTTATAATATTACGTATTTATTTCTAGACCAGTATACTTCACTTTTAATATTACAATAATATATGATTTTATTTATATTGTTAATTTTACAAATGTTATGTTTTTATTTAACTTGTAGTGCTGTTAAAACTTCTTGTGCGTTTACATACTTTTATTCTAAATTTTAATTGCAGTATTTGATTAGACTCTTGAATTTATATGTAAACTGATGGCAGAAAATAATTAGTTTACATTTTATAATAAGTTAATAAATTTATATTACAAACTAGTGCTGGTATTTTGCAAGCAATAATATACTTTCCTTGTTGTTTTTTTGCATAGATAATATAGATAATAATTTTATTGATAATTTAAATTTTAGTACGATAGCAGTAATAAGTTAAGTTTCAGTAATAATTACATTCATCGGTATAGCACATAAATCATATTTTCCATACTCGATTAACATTTTTACATAAATATTTATATTTTCGAATTCCAAATTGTATATGATGATAATGATGGCGCATTTAATCATCGACTATTGTATTTTTACATTTTATGACAGTAGTTTTTTCGCCAAAATGTTTTAATATAGTCGTTCTTTCTGTAAATAAAAATTACTTTATTTTATTTCTTCAGCGAATTAGACAAGTCGGGTACAAAAACAAATAGTTAAAATTTTCTTTCAAAATTCCAATCATTCTATAATTTTCAATTTTTGTACATATTTTTTTATTCTCTCTTTTACTTGCAACTGTCCAGTTAAGGGCATTTAATAAATTTGTGGAATTTATAATTGTCGGCCGTACAGGTATATTGTATACAAAAGGGGCATGTTGATAAAACAACTCAATAGTTGTTTTGCCGTTTGATACAATGTTCACAATATTTTATTGATAATTATATAATTTTAACTATTTACTTATAAAATAATTTCCTATAAATAATGACTAACTTATTTCAATTCTTTATCAGGAGAGTTTTATCAGGTGGTAAATCTAAAGCTATAAATATCAACTCAATAATAATTTAGAAATGATTTTTTCTATAACAACGCGTATATCTCCAACACAACTAATGAACTAATTCGATTTATAAATAACAGAATGAAAAGGTGCTTTTTCTTATTTACTAAAGTTAGTCTCGAGTTAGCACGAGAATACTCGGGATGATCCGAGTGCATATATTTTTTTATGGGCCTGCAGATCAATCGGCTACGAACGCCGATTGGTATTACACTAAAAGTATATTATGTTCATGCTGTTACATTTGCCTTGAAAAATTTGCGGCGAGAATTGTGGATTTATTGCACGTATTTTGCTTATTTGTTTTTGACACTTACTCAACATTTAAAAATAATATTTCTGAAACAGCTTTGCGCCCCCCTAGCAGGGGGCGTCCCCAGGTCAGAAACTGCTGCTTTAACGAGTCAAAAAAAGTTTTTTAATCAATTTGTTTTAATAATAACTGTTAATTTATATAGATAGATTACTTTGTTTGTTAGCTATCATCTGTCTTTTCGGTTATTGATATCAAGTCAAATTTCAATATTTCTAATTCTGAAAACATAACCTCAGACCATAATGAAAATCTATTCTTTACCTTGAAAAGTGTTTACAATGAATGTCTTAAAAAATTACAATGAAACGTCTTAAAAAAATCCGTGGGTATAGTTTCAATTTCAAGCATAAAGCTTATATCCAAGCTCAAAGATCTCCCCAGATAAGGATTCATTTTACTCACTTACATTTTTAACGCAATTCTTATACTCAATTATTGGCCGATATTATTCAAATCCTCTACGGTCAAAATGATCCCAATGGTAGGAAAAGATCAAAACAAAGTCAATTCATACAGACCAATAATCCTGCTCCCAATAACATCTAAAATAATGAAGAAACTTTCGCTTGCAAACATCACAAGGACTACTAACCTAATATCTGCCACCAATTTGGCATTCGCAACGGTCACACAACTACGCAACAGTGCCATCGAATAGTGGATACTATTAAAAAATCTTTAGAAGACAGCAAATACTGCTTTTCTTAGACGTGAGCCAAGCATTTGATAAAGTTTGGCACGAAGGTCTCATCTACAAAATCGGAAATTTATTGCCAACATTCAAGATGTTTTTCGAGTCCTATCTTACTCGGAGAAAATTTCAAGTCAAAGTTGGCGATACTACAATTGAACCGAAAATAATGAAAGCCGCTTATTTATACGAATGATTTTCCCATACTGAAAAAAACCACCTACTAGACATTTGCGGACGATATTGCAGGTTTGAGAGTTGCGCAAGATCCAACCGATGCATCTTTTAAAATTTTGATAAAATAAATGAATGGTCCAAAAACTGGAAAATAAAATTTAATCAAACAAAATCACAACATGGAAAATTCACGCTCGGTAAACAAAGCTGTCCATAAGTAACGCTTGACGGCGATGAAATTCCCGAAAACAATGTTGTTAAGTACCTAGACCTGCACTTAGATTACAAGCTCACCTGGGGATTCCATATAAACAATAAGGTATATCTAATAAAACAAAAAATGCAATAATTAAATTGGCCTTTAGGTAGTAAGTCAAAACTTTCACTATATAACAAAGTTTTAATCTATAATGTAGTACTGAAACCAGTTTGGACCTACGGCATAGAGCTGTGGGGATGCGCCAACAAATCACATATAGCCAAGATGCAGAGAACGCCAAATAAAATTCTCAGAACTTTAGTCGACGCTCCATGGTTTGTAAGTAATCATACGATACATCATGACCTAAAGATACCATATATAAAAGACGTCGCCAAGGAAGAAATCTGTACTCAAGTCAACAATATCGAGACACATACAAACAAACTGTTGCAACTACTTGTGAATGAAAATATAACCCATAGGCTTAAATGAAATTGGCCTGCTGACTTGATCAAGTAATCTCTGTCTGCCTTCCTTCACTTAGGATAGTTACTCAATGGATGCATCCTAATATACTTATTTTCTTTCTTTGCTTACAATTATATTATTTATATTTATTTATAACTTTTGTTTTATATCTTTGTCATTGTTTGCATTTTAATTACTGTATTTTATTTTTATATTTTTTTTTGTTGACGTCACACATTAGCTCACAAAATTTGTATACTCTGATTGCTAATCATTAATAAAGAAGAAAAGTTCTTATATTATATTCATAATCATTGTTAAAATAATTATGTTGTGTCGTGTAACATATTTCTAACAATAAAAGTACTAATAAATTATTTTGTCATAGCTCTTTCTCGGGTGTGGACGGTTGTGACATTCGCCCGTCGTTGCATGAATTGATTCTATGACAACCGTACCCAGCCTCCCTTATTATCGGTTTTAAAAGTAAAAATCTCGATATACTGTTGTCGATAACTTTTTAGGTTTTGGCATTCCCTACTTACTGATTATTATTAAAAATAACCATGATACCAAACCAGGGCAACGACAGTATGTAATCATAAGTTTGTAAATTTTTAATGCCTACAGCGTCAAGGTGTTTTCTATCTTTACCTTGTTGACAAGCAAAATAATAGTCACGATGTCATAACGTCGTTTGCACCTGGCGTTGGCAGCGTGTTGGAGCATTTTTACTTTAAACTAAATCTGCGATGGATTTTCCGAGCGGAAGGATGCATAGAGCCTGCTGAGGATTCTGACATTTGATATTTCAACGTTCAATATTCTTTCAGAAGGAAAGAGGTTATTGATCGCTTCTTTATACAGTATTAAAATTATCCATAAAATTCCATTTTAAATTGAAAGGTTTTACGATGTTAATTAATTATTATATAGTTTTTTTCCTTATTCTAGAAATTAAAAATCTTTAGTATTTTTATGGTTTATTGTAATCGTAATAACTATTGTAATTACAAATATGTTAATGGTTACGTATTGTAATTACAAATACGTTAAGGCAAAGCCATACGTAATAACTATTGTACAAAATGAAAAAAAAGTATTAATATTGTATTATATTATTATTTTTAATTTTTAAGCAATAAACATAATATTTTTAACTTTAATTGGGCAAAAAATTTAAATGAAAATATTATATATCTTTACGTTTCAATGCCTCTTCACATTTTGGCATACCTTAGAAAAATTGGATGCATACGTGTACACGTGTGTGTTTGTATATTTGGATGCAATTATTATCCACAATATCGGTAGCACGGATCAACCGATTCGTATTGCTTGAATAAACAATTTAACCCTCCGTCGGTCGGCGTGGTCTGGCCAGACTTTTTTCGACATCAATTAAAAAAAAAATACTTCTAGTAATCCTATAGGTTTGAAATTTCTTGACTTTTCCTAAAATTTCATTAGCTGTCGATCAAGGAAAAAATCAGGACGAAAAAATGTACAGAAGGATAATTATAAGGATATTAACTTTTTTATACTTCGAACGGTCGGAAAGGTCTGTCTAGACTACCCATGCATTTTGTATGAAATATACGCTTTTTGATATATGTAAACCAGTATTTTGTCTTTTTTCATGGTATTTTCTATTCAAACTGTTGTTCATATTCTTTGCTATGTGTTCTAACATGAATGTTAGTATTTTCATGACGAGAGTTCCTTGAAAACCTACCAAACTTATTGGTAATCGCAAACACTGAAAATCGGATGAGTAATGCACACATTCATTTCAAAGGCGCCGAAAAAGAATAAATATTATTTTTCATTGATTTAAAACAGAAAAATTAACGAAAAAGCAACGATTTTTTTTATATTTCTTGATTTTTTTATATAATCGTTAATACATAAGACACCAAAAACTCATTTATCCTATATAAATGCATGTAAAATGAATGGTGGTCCAGCCAGACCTTTCTGCCCGTTCGAAGGTGAAAAAATATCCGACCGACGGAGGGTTAAATATTTTTGCGCTAGCGGATTTGGAGGTACGAAACCAAAAGTGCAAAGATTAGCAGTTTTTGAAAGATCGGTGCATCCGAATAGAGCGATTCAACAAGCATATTGATGGTTTTGACGTTGTCTGTTTATGATGTTTTTGTTCTTGTGGATAAACACGGATGAAGCTTTTTCAAATATTAGCATTTATATTATATTATATTTATAAAATACGACAATAAATCTTGTAGTATTTATAATAATTTTTTTAAAATGATTAATCATTTTTATTTCGCGAAGGTTTAATTGTTGTACGGGAAGTTCCAGAAATTTGTCTTAAGAAACAATGCCATGCTCCACTCAATTATAATAAAAATTGAAATGTTATTATTCTCTACTTGCTATAATGCGTGGCAAATGAGATTTTTTATAAAAACTTTTTTGATAATATCGAAGTTACTATTCTAGAAATGTATCAATTTTAGAAGTAATAATTTTCATTGGAAGAACGTTCATAAAGGAATCTAAATTTCAAAATTAAAACTAATTTTTAAAAGCGTAATACATTTTTACATATATTCTACTGAAAGCCTTACTTAATAATGCTAGTAGAAAGAGTAATACTAGGAGAAGAAGAAAAAGGTTTATGATCGCTTTTTTATAAAATATTAAAATAAGCCACTGAAATTGATTTTTAAATCGGAATTCATTTTAAATTATAAGATTCACATCACCAATTTTTCCGTAGCCATTTCTAGGTATTTAAATCATTTTTTTCTTATTCTAAAAATTAAATATATTCAGTAAATAACTATTGCACAAAACTTGTATGAATTCATAATATTTTTGGGTAAAGTTTGAAGTATCCTGAGTTTGTATTTTTCAAGGTAAAGAGGTTTTTAATATAACGGGAATCAGCACTCTGGGCAACTCGACATCCAACAACTAGTAAATAAAACTTAAAATTTTAGATTGAAAATAATATTTTTTTATACTACTTAAGGAAAGGCAATAAAAAAACATGAATTACCATTATTATAAAAAAAATATTACTTTTGAGAACATATCACAATCTCATAAATCTCTGATACATCTATTCTTGCACATAACTACATTTTTCTATGTTTTTGATATAATTATTTGCATATATTATTTACAGTTAATAACTATTTGAAAGTTTAACTTAGTATCAGACTTTTTAATATATACCGGCATTTTTCAGATTAAAGTAATTTTTATTATAATGAGAAGCCGTTTTCGGGCTAACTAAAAATCACTTATAATATATTCATGTAGTGATATTAATATTTATAATCTTGCAAAAAGATTAAACTTTAATCTTTCCACATAATATATATATTATTACCTTTTTGATGTATTTGTGTGCTTAATTTTAACATCAATCCTTCACAAAGAAATAGTTCAGTTAATCCTTCTTGAACTATAAAATAAAACTCTAAATTATATATTTTGAAAACAATTTATTCGTACATAGTTTGTGAAAGGACAATGTCAAATCATTTAATATAATTTTTAATCTAATTTTAACGCCAGTCACAACCGTCTCACGGTTGTCGACGGATGTCACACTGTTTCTTTTCTTGTGTTATTTGATTTTATAACTAATCAATCGTATTTCAGTATTTGCTAGTAGACAAAGGTTCAAATTACCATTTAATTTACTTTTCTCCCAACTAACTGGTAAATTAACAAAATTATTGCTGATAAAAAAAGCGGCACAACCGTACACAATCTCCTCTGCTACATATATATAAAAATATACTTTTAGATCAATATTATCGCAGTATTTTAATAAACGAGCAAAGCAGTTGTGTCATTCCAACATGAATTCCAAAACAATTTAACTACGACAAGAATTCTATGAAAGCGAGGAGATATCTGTATCAGATTGTATTGTATTAGGAAAAGCAATTTAGGCTAATGAATAATACAGTTTCATCTTTGAACTGTAATTCGTTGCCTCAGAACACGATTGTACGCAATTCTGCAGAGTCACATATGAATATTCAACTAAAGCACTCCAGGTTTCTGGTCCCTTTACCTTACACGGCTCTTGATTGAATCTAATGCGAAACTCGCATGATTTTTACAACCCTCATTACTACTCGCTTATAATTAAACCCCTGAATATTATTACCCCTGATGTAGATGGTAGATGCTATGCTTGATAGCTTTCCATGTTACTTCATGTTGTATTAATTATGCCGCTCTTGTGAAACGGAATGTAGCTATTGCCATGTGAATTTTTGCGTCGTGCAAAACATTCAAATTTTGTGGAAAATTACCTTTCAAGATTTAAAGAATTCTCAAATTATGTTTGATATTACTCAACGAAGAGAGCCATTGATGTACTCTAGGTATAACTCAAGACGACCTTATCTGGTTTTCATATTACACATTGTCTAATGTGTTTTTAGATTACAATCATAAATTTTTATATGACTATTCCATTTCATATATAATATATTAGGACTGTCTGAAAGTTTTGGCAATCGTGCCTCATGGCAAATTGCTCGAATTTCCCGTACCAAAAATTAAATACTTTGAAAAAGCTTCCAATTTTTTGAAAATTCTGAAAAAATAGATTTTTGTGAATATTGTCATTTTTGAAAAAACTTGACTTTTTTATATCTTGCATTCTTTTGAAAATTTTGAACTTTTTTTTAAAACAATCCAATCGCGCTGCGTTAGCTGCGTATAGACGAAATATCTAACCGCGAAAGCGCCTCGTGGCATTCCTGCGGATAAAAATTTGTACGGGTCCCATAGAAATATTAGAAAAAATTCTACTTATTGTTAAATGTTTATAATATATCTCATAATTTGATGTGGATAAGTCTAATGATTACTTTTGTTCGCCAAGAGATTTTGTTTATATTTTTTTCATTTGATCTAAGATAATCGCTTGACCTGCACCGCAAAAAAATTAATCAGTTTTTCACGTTAATACAAATACAATGTCTTATGAATCACTAAAATCGGACGCTCCGTTATCTCTAAAGCTGAAAAACGATTTTTGGCACTTTTAGCCCCGTATCTTTGAGACGACTGGATCTGCCTCAGCAAAAAACTAATCAACACGTTGAATGTTTTTTGAATTATTCAAATCTTTTGTGATCTTTTAACAGCGTGAGGGAAATTTGTATACCCCCTTGTTAAAAATTAAATATTTGAATTAAATTAACTATGATAAATATTATAAATAATAATATCATTTTTTATAAAATTATTAGTCATCACAATTACCGTTATATTATTAAAATAAAACTTGAAATTGAAATAAATAAATTACAAGATATTACATAGTAAATTACAAGTATGGTAATAACTCAGTTATTAATGTTTAAAAAGTACTCAGTTATTAATGTTTAAAAAGTTCTTCAGTTCTCGGGCCCTTTTAAAATGACGTATTAGTGCACTTCCAAGCTTATAGCGTCGAAAAAAAAATTTTACCTGTGACTCATGGCATTGTGCCTTAAGACAAATTACTGAAACAACCCGTACTGATAATTACATATTGTAAAGAGCTTTTATTGAAAAATGAAAAAAAGACTTCTAAAACACATTTTTTGTATTTTGAAATTTTTCGAAAATTATGAACTTTTTGCAAAGCAATCACGCTGCATAGCTGTTTCAGAGAAGAAATATCAAAACTCAATTACCATTTTTCGTAATTGCCTGTACCAAAAACTAATCAGCACGTCTCCCCTTCAATACAAATCTAATATTTTTTAATTATTCAAGTCGATTTCGAGAACACGGATCAACCGATTTATGATTCAATTCCTATTGATAAGGAGACATGCTGATTAGTTATTGGTCAAGGCAGGTCCAACTGTTTTGAAGATACGGGCCAAAGTGCCAAAAATAATAATTTAGTTTTTGAGAAAAAAGCGTCCAATAACAGTCAAAAAAATTCACAGAATAAATTTGTGGGGGGCAGGTTTAGCTTTGAAAGAAACATTTGGCGGTGAAACAAAAGTGATCATAAGACATATGCACATTAAATTATCAGATATTTTAAAGATATTTTAATAATAAGTATAAATTTTGTTTACATTTATATAAGTTCTGTAACATTGTTTATTCGTTAGGCTGCGACGCGGCGCTTACGCGCTTCTATATTTTGTACCTCGCAGCTGAAGCAGCGCGATTGCTTTAAAAAAAAGTTAGAAAGTTCGTAAAATTTCAGGGATGGGCGGCATTTTTGTCAGTGCCCCGGGGCGCCAAATTACTAAATCCGGCCCTGGTCATCAATAACTGTATATGTTGACTTAAAAGACATTATATCGCCTGGCATTAACTGTTGTATTCGAAAATTTCACTCAGCCCTTCCACTCAGCCAATTATGATCCATATAATTTATTTGTATATTGTTATAAATACTATTAATTAACTCATTTTTTTCTTGATGAATTGTGCAGAATTCTTCTTTAAATTTTATTAATTCAGTATTTGTTTCCTGTTGTATTTTGCCATTTCCTATATCAATTAATTCTTCCGCAAACATTTGTGCTAATGGATCTGGCTACAATAGCACCCGCATGTTTGTGGTCAATTCAGTTTTTCAACACCTTTTCACAAAAATGATTGTTTCAAGTATGCATTAATCTAATCCGCGTAAGTTGATCGAGATATGACCGGTAAAGTTTAAAATCACCCGACAAAAGTAAGAAAGCGAAAATTTTATCGTTGCCGTTCAGCTCTTGCATAGTTCTATGCAATGCTTCCAAAGAGTATTTATATATCATTGTGCATTCATCGCAAATTATAATCAAACTTTTTCGCAATGCTGCATCAATTCTACTATTCATTTTATATTACATATCGCATTTTGTTTATTATAAATGTCTAATGGTAGCTTGAAAGTGGAATGTGATATTCGTCCTCCATCCAGCAAAGTATCCGCAATACCAGACGATGCTACTGCCAAAGCTGTTTTTTTGTGATCTTACTTTCGCAAGAATCAATGATATAATGAACGTTTTCCCTGTTTCTCCTGGTGAAGAAACCAAGAAAAAGAAACGCCCTTGTTCTGCTTCAACGGTCAGCATAACCCAACCATAAATAATTTTCTGTTCTTCTATAAGTAATTGCTCACTATTTTCTATAATTCTTGCTAAATTTTCACAATCATAATTTTGTTCTCTTTTTAAATCTATAATGAAAAAATCTGATAGTGGGCGATTAGGTGTTTGCAATCCATAATGATCAAGTTTTAAGTTCGAAATTTTAAATGCTTCATTTAAATTTCCGGTGTATATTCTACGTTCTGGATTTGATATGTTCTCCTAAACGTAAATAAAATGTCTTCTGACTTATAGTTTTCATATTTTTTTCACAAATTTTGCGCGTGCGATGGATAATAAATTTTTAATATGATGGCAAATAATTGTCTGATGTTATTTTGCATCGATGTCAAGAAAGCATCAGCAAGTCCCATTGATTATTGCCTTCCAATAACAGCAGCTCTCGACATGCCTCTTCATATGTATTTAATAATTGTCCGTTTACTATTCTGAAATATTGGAAAGATGTAAGCCGTCGAACTTTACCAGTAGCAATCTGAAATAAAATTTTCTTTTTTTTGAATGCACAGTGTAAAGTCTTCCCAATGTTTCTGCTTTGAATATACTTATGATGTCTTGATATGATTTTCTTGTTTTCTTCTCTAACACTTTTTGTTATTTTATTTCACGTAAAATAACGCGGGCTATCAGTATATAACAATGTTTTTGCGAATTGACCTTATATATCGTTTTTGTTGCACAGTTTAAAAAATCTGTCAACGTTATTCTCGGTGACTCAATTGCTCTTTGTGTAATATTTTCTTCAGTAGAGTACATACTTTGTCCGTTTTCAAGATGCTGGACAGGAGGCTCCCTTTGGTGAATTGAGAAATTAAAAATATGCCAAAGTGCCTCGTTGCTACTAATGTTTCTACCCAATTGATATTGTATAATTTCGTCATTTTTATTTATGTTTTATAGTTCAAATATAGCCAAATCATTTCCTTTATTTACATATTTACATGTGTACTATATCGATTTGACCAAACTACAAAGCTCTACATTAATATGAGTCTCATAAGTTTTTGAAAGTAACGGTGAGTATGCCACAACCCAACAATTATCAACTTCTAGTATATTATTTGAATTATGCAGTATTGTGAATGTTTGTCCACCATGGTCTTTATCTCTGCGTCTGTACATTGAATAACAGTCATTGGATAACAGTGATTATGTCATTAGTATCTTTCAAAAATTTTTCTTGCATTTTCCATTTTCCATGCATGGCTACCCCATGTTGAAATTTCCACACGGTCCGTGAATCATGTGTTTTGTGACAATATCAAATAATTGTTGATCAGTTGTTAAATCCGGAATATCCTCCGGACGAATTTTATCTTTAAGCCAAACTAAGATGTGGGCATGTGGCAATCCGCGTTTTTGCCACTCAATTGAATATAACCAACAACGCGTGATACCACAAACTGAATATTTAACAATGAAGTCAATTAACAATTTAAGTTTTTGCTTAAACACACGCGCTGTTATATCATGCCGATGATTTGCTTGCTGTCCCGGTAAAGGAAAGCTTTTTATCTCGTTCCAATTCGGTTTACATGTGAATGTAATAAACAAATCCGGTCTGCCGTAATTTCGTACATAAGTCATCGCATCTTGTATGTATTCCTGCAAATTCCTTGGACTGCCTATATAGCTCGAAGGTAAAATAAAAGCATTACCGATGTCGTTTGGGTTAAAGTTCCCGTCAATATTTCCAACAACAGCATGCAAATGCAGTATTTGCTTTACACTGTTTTATATCAATATGGTATTCATCATGTTCATTCCAAAATAATAAAGATATTGCAGTCCGTCATATGATCTGTGTAGATATAACATATTTCTAGTAGTCTTACCTGTAAAGGTAATTCAAATGTCTCTTTTATCTACAGGATCGCCAACAACAATAACAGCAACTTCGTCCATCGTTGGGGCATTAAATCTCCCGGCATGTTTACCAAGTGGTATTTCATCTGCTTTAATCGCAATTTGATAATTATCATTTAGCAGTCCCGGTGAAACTCTTCTGATGTATTCAATTATTTTATTGTTATCTAAAAAATTTTCAAGCAATACCACAATTGGTCTTTTATAACCAAACTTATATAATTATTTTGGCATCTGGTTGTTATTTTTTCTTCACTATTACCCATAAAAAATATCTGCAGATATTTTGGATTGTCATTAGTCATTGGCAATAATAATGGAATTTTAAGATAGAATTGTCCCTGAATTTTGAATGTACTTTTAAAATGTCTTCCATCGTAAGACTGGTCGCAAATTTTTTATGTCATTTGGAAGTAATTATTATTTTTTTTTGTTTTGTTTGAAAATAATTTTCAATCATCTGATGTATAAGCAAGTAGCTATAATAATGGTTCCGGCGGTGTGGGTAGAGGAGAAAGCACAACTTTGCCAGATGCACAGCACATGTCTGGTGTCGTGTCTCATTTTTGAATTAGCGCCTGCCAGAGTTGATTAGGGTTTGTCGGTTTTCAAAAACCGGTTTTTGGCGAAAATTATGGGATTCGAAAACCGGTTTTTTAGTGGAAAAAATTCGGCTTTTACTGTATAAATGGAAAATGACAAATATAGACAAATATAAAAAATAGATGAAAGCGTTTTGAATCTTGAAATCATATCGGTTCAGTTTTTTGAAATCATATTTTAATAAACAAAAAACAATTAGAATGTTTAAAATTAATTAATTAAAATTGCTCGGAACAGACAGTATACGAATTTAGCTTAATTGTTTTTAAAACTAAAATTGATATTAACAAGTATGTTTCAACATGTATCTATTTTTTTTTAATTTAATTATTTTTTTATTCAAAAATGTATTATTTTAATTTATTCGAAAACTTTTCTTTCACTATCATAAAATTATTTTTACTCTTATATGTGAAAATAATGCATAAATAACTAATAATTATTTTCAAAGTTATTTAAATTTAAATCAAGATAAACTATTATTTTTTAGTTCTACTAATTAAAATTAAAATAATTTTGTTTACTATCTATAAAGTTGAACAATAAATAAATTCAGTCAAGTACTGCTCTAAATTACACTAAATTTGCGGATAAATTACATAATATTCAAACAAAAATTTATTTTCTATATAAAATTCGAAAACCGGTTAAAATCGGTTTTTTAGTAAAATTAAAATTCGAAAACTAGTATTGACACACTCTACCCATTGCACCGATTGCAATCTTGGAATGAGCTGAGTAGTTAATATATGTTGCATAGTCCCATGCAAACCGAACAAATGATGCACCTGTTAATGCGCGGCCGGAAGCTCGATCTCTTAGACAGCATTTTACTTCAATGTTCTATAATTTGATTGACAATATTGTCTATATCATAACTTGAAATAATTAATGTATTTGTTTCTTATTGAAGTTGTTATAAATTCAATTTTTTTGAACTATTAAAATTTTGTTTATGATTAATGTTACATGAAGTTTTGGTACCCGAACTAATTTGGTAAGCTAATCAAATAAATATGAATTATATATATATATATATATATATATATATATATATATATATATATCTATTTATCTAATTATTGTCATAAATATTGACAATGACACTTCACTTTTTTGTGTCAACATTTATTTAAATTTATAAACATTGATTTTTTGTTAGATTTAAAACTATAAACAGTGATTTTTAATATAGCATTTCATTTTATTTTGATATAAATGTTGGATATATCTATATATGTATATGTTTTTAATTTATATTTTTTGAACTGTCAATTTTTTTTCAAAAATAATGTCTTTTTTTCTCTAACTTTCCATAAATTTTGACATTTGTCATTTTAGTGTTTTTTTAGTATATTTCTGTCAAAATTTATTGAAATTTATAAAAATTATATATTTATATTTTAAATTTGCTTTTCAAAATTTTCTATAACCTAAGTTGGATATTTATCCACACGATGAGCCAATAAAATTTAAATTCGTTTCAGTAGTTTGGGCGTCCATCGCGAACGAACATCGTGAAACGAGGTTTATATATATATATATATATATATATATATATATATATATATATATATATATATATAAGCGAGAGGTTTTTCTTCAGATGGTGAAATAATATAATAAAATTGTTTCTTGGGCATCCATCCAGTAATTAACTAGTTGGTTTGGTATTTAGCCTTGAGGCAAATTACATGAACTTCCCGATATGTGTAAATAATCGACTTGATCAAAAAAATGTGTAAATAATATACTTCATCAATCCTACTTTAAAAAAAAACGATAATAATTTTAGCAAAGTTTGACGAATTTTTAAAATTAAACTACTTGTTGTAAGGCCGTAATATTACAGTAAGTTCTATAAGACCATGATGTATACGCCAAAAAAAGTTCCATGAAAAACGGCTTAAATTTTTTTTTCAACAGTTCATTACAAGAAAACGGTTCGGCAGATTTTCACCTAAAACTAATCAGTACCATTCCCATCTAATATCTTTCGAACAGTTTTTGATTTTTCAAAATCGGTTCGGTAGGATGAGCTTAAATGTGGACGAAAATTTAACACTTTTTTTCAACATTTAATTACAAGAAAACGGCTCGGTAGATTTTCACCTAAAATTAATCAGCATCATTCCCAAATGATATCTTCTGAACAGTTTTTGATTTTTCAAAATCGGTTCGGTAGGATGAGCTTAAATGTGGACGAAAATTCAACACTTTTTTTCAACATTTAATTACAAGAAAACGGCTCGGTAGATTTTCACCTAAAATTAATCAGCATCATTCCCAAATGATATCTTTCGAACAGTTTTTGATTTTTCAACATCGGTTCGGTAGGATGAGCTTAAATGTGGACGAAAATTTAACACTTTTTTTCAACATTTAATTACAAGAAAACAGCTCGGTAGATTTTCACCTAAAATTAATCAGCATCATTCCCAAATGATATCTTTTGAACAGTTTTTGATTTTTCAAAATCGGTTCGGTAGGATGAGCTTAAATGTGGACGAAAATTTAACACTTTTTTTCAACATTTAATTACAAGAAAACGGCTCGGTAGATTTTCACCTAAAATTAATCAGCATCATTCCCAATGATATCTTTTGAACAGTTTTTGATTTTTCAAAATCGGTTCGGTAGGATGAGCTTAAATGTGGACGAAAATTTAACACTTTTTTTCAACATTTAATTACAAGAAAACGGCTCGGTAGATTTTCACCTAAAATTAATCAGCATCATTCCCAAATGATATCTTTTGAACAGTTTTTGATTTCTCAAAATCGGTTCGGTAGGATGAGCTTAAATGTGGACAAAAATTTAACACTTTTTTTCAACATTTAATTACAAGAAAACGGCTCGGTAGATTCTCACCTAAAATTAATCAGCATCATTCCCAAATGATATCTTTCGAACAGTTTTTGATTTTTCAAAATCGGTTCGGTAGGATGAGCTTAAATGTGGACGAAAATTTAACACTTTTTTTCAACATTTAATTACAAGAAAACGGCTCGATAGATTTTCACCTAAAATTAATCAGCATCATTCCCAAATGATATCTTTCGAACAGTTTTTGATTTTTCAAAATCGGTTCGGTAGGATGAGCTTAAATGTGGACGAAAATTTAACACTTTTTTTCAACATTTAATTACAAGAAAACGGCTCGGTAGATTTTCACCTAAAATTAATCAGCATCATTCCCAAATGATATCTTTCGAACAGTTTTTGATTTTTCAAAATCGGTTCGGTAGGATGAGCTTAAATGTGGACGAAAATTTAACACTTTTTTTCAACAGTTAATTACAAAAAAACGGCTCGGTAGATTTTCACCTAAAATTAATCAGCATCATTCCCAACTAATATCTTTCGAACAGTTTTTGATTTTTTAAAATCGATTCGGTAGGATGAGCTTAAATGTGGACGAAAGTTCAACACTTTTTTTCAAATTACAAAGAAACGGCTTGGCAGATCGTTGCACAAAACTGACAAACGATAGTCCTCACCGAAATACATCAAATGGCTTTTAAATTTCTAAAATCGGATTTTTGCAAACTTTGACAAATTTTTAAAGCTGAACCAGTTGTCGTAGGACCGTAATATTTTAGTATGACCTAGAAAACTATGGTATCTATCGTCAAAAAAATAATCATAAAAATCGTCAAATTTTTTTTTTTTAAAACTTTATTACAAGGAAACGGCCCGGCCGATCTTTACCAAAAACTAATCAGCACGATTCCCAACCAATATCTATCGAACGGTTTTTGAATTTTCAGAATCGATTCAGAATTGCGGGCTAAAACGTGGACGAAAAATTTTTCACTTTTCTGCAATTTACAAAGAAACGGCCCGGCCGATCGCCGCACAAAACTCAGAGACGATAGTCCTCATCGAGATTCATCAAATGGCTTTTAAATTTTTGAAATCGGTCCAACCGTTTTGGAGAAAACGTCGATTTACGGCAAAAAATCTGTTCACACACACACACACACACACATACGCACACACACGCACACACACACACACACATACTTTTTCTAAATTTGGTCTCATTCGATTCAGAATCGCTCGAAACGTCGAGAAAACATAAAATTAGCGATTCGGATTTTTTGATGAAAACATAAACTTCTCCTTCGGGAAGTTAAAAAACAGTTTTAATGAAAAATGTTTTTATTTTAAGAACATACGTTTCGGGTCTTGATTTGACCCATCTTCAGCATACAAATAATATTTGAAAAACAACACAAAATTACACGAAAAAATAAATAAATGTGAAATAAAAAATTGATGAAACGTCGAGTTATCAAAAATTTAGAAAAATTGTAAAATTAAAATAAATGATATATTTTATTATAAAAAAGCTTGTTCCAAACGATCATGTTGTTAGTTTGGAAATTGTATTACGAGTCATTAAAACTGTTTTTCAATTACTGGATGGATGCCCTTTTATTATATATATACATATATATATATATATATATATATATATATATATATATATATTATATATATATATATAATAGATATAGAATTTTATGATATGAGTGGAACGAATATTAATTGTTTAATATGAACAAAACAGCACTCAGATTTGTTTAACACAACTTTATTTTATGATTACAGACGTTTCGAGACCATGGTGGGTCTCATCTTCAGTGTAATTTCAAAACAGTTACTTATATACTACACATTCTTTAATAATTTATTTAAATTTCATTTAATTTTTGGTATACAAAAAACACCCAACTGTTCCTTGCAATGCTTGACACAGTACTGAGTCAGCATAGAGTACTGTGTCAAGCATTGCAAGGAACAGTTGGTGTTTTTTGTATACCAAAAATTAAATGAAATTTAAATAAATTATTAAAGAATGTGTAGTATATAAGTAACTGTTTTTGAAATTACACTGAAGATGAGACACCCATGGTCTCGAAACGTCTGTAATCATAAAATAAAGTTGTGTTAAACAAATCTGAGTGCTGTTTTGTTCATATTAAACAATTAATATATATAGATACATATATATGACATTTTTTTATATGAGATATGCATAAAATTATTTTTTTAGACCCAAAAATATCGGTATTCTCACTCTAGCCAGTATTCCAAAGTGATCGTTAAAGTACAAGATTTTTTTTAAAATATCTGTTTGTTTTTGAACATACAAAGTTTATGTTGTACATGGTTTTGATCATAATCTACTACTAAATGAACTTAGCATTTCTTCTCTTGTAATTTTCTCAATCGTGTAATTGACTACATATCTTATTTTAATTAAACTTTATAACAATGTTATAAATATATAATAAATAAACTAGAAGAACTTGTTTTAACTTCCCATTAAAATTTTGTAATTTTCTTGTGTCTCTGTTTTTTCACGTTAGTAGTTTGTTAATATAGTAAGTTAAACTGAATGAGGGTTTTGATGTTGAATTTGTAATTTTTAATTATCAAAAAGGTTTAATTGATTCTGAACGAAATTATCTATATATATATACCAAATCTACATATTTTTATTGAATATATGCATAATTTTCAATTTTACGATCCAAATACGATATCGGTATTCCTAAGCTATCGAGAATTTTCAAGTTATTGAAAAAGTTCAAGGATTTTTCTTAGATATTTATCTTAGAACATCCAAAACTTACCTTGCTACAAGATAAGTTTCATTCTTCTGATCACAATTTAATTCTTAATAAATTTAACATTTCGTATCTATTCATTATCTCAACCTTATTATTTACTGTATCATATTTTTAAATAAACTTTATATCATTTTTATTGATTTTAACCAATTTTTTAATTAACTTTTAACGTTCCTATATATTTTTTTCTCTAACATATCTTTTAACGATTGATTCCTAAGTTTAATACTGTTTAAAATTTACATATAGTTTTAAAGTTTTCTTACTTTAACTCAATCAATAGATAATTATAATGATCAAAATTACCATATGCTGCTTATCCTTATGTATACTTCATTGTATTGTTTATCTTTCATTTACTATTCATAAATAATTACTTAAAATTATATTATAGTTTCATTATAATTTTGCAAACAAGACAGCTTTTTTGAAGATTAATATTGAACATTGCACTTATCATAAACGGCCTTGTTATTGATTGATATTTACAAATATTTTTCTGTATGTGTTTATCTATAACTAATATTATATTGCGCGAAAAAGTAATTTATTAAAATTTTTGAACACCTATATGAATTAATAAGTAACCATTTCAAATTTATTTCTCAACGAAAAAATAGCTTTTCGTAAATATAAAAATTTTATAAATCATTTTCAGTCTATTTTTATTTCCATAAATTAAAAGTGAAATTCAAAAACTTTGTATTCACACATTCATAAATAGTACATTTTCAAACGCCATTAAAATAAAAATCGTTTAATAAATTGTGTTATTAACCATTTTGTCATTTTTTACCGAAGTCTTTGTTCATAATAAATGTAGTAATAGTAACTGATTTATATATGGTAGTTTCTTTGTATTGTTTTTATGACTTTGTTTACAAGTCATATACATTTACATCAATCAACTTTACCATTTCATTTTATTAGTCTTTTTTGTCAACAATATTATAAATTTTGTAGTATTTGTAGTTTTGAGGCAGTAGTATATATAATTATCGCAAAATATCAAATTATGGCTTTTATTACACCATCCTTGAATTAATATGTCGAATGGTATCTAATATGTAAATCAATTTAATCAATTATGAAATTGTATTTTTAACTTTTTTTGCAAATGCTCACTTATGGTTTTCTTCATAATGAATGAATTAATTAATTTATAGTTTTGAGGCTCTAATATAGAATTATTGAAAAATGTCATCTTATAGCTTTTTTTACAGTATGCCTGAATTAACATTTAGAAAACACGATTATTTAGTATAGTATTGTATTGATATCGAGCTATTATCTTTTCAATATTCATATGAGTTAAATTCTGATTAAATATGATTATTTCAACCATTTCCATTTTTTGATCTCTAAATTAATAACTATTTTCAAATTAAGGTTGGATCAAATATAACATTCATTTTCTATATGTATTTTATATGAATAAATTGATAAATTCAGTTTCTATAAAAGAAACCTAAAAAAACCATTCATCATTTTGAAACGTGACTGAAAATATATTTGTGTGAGCTATATATAGAATTTTTTTAAATAAATAAATAATCTAGAACAGGAATATCATTATTATAATGAATTTGTTAATTTATGCTTAATACGAATATTTCAAATACTGTTTTGTTCAATGCCACATTGCGGATTTTTTCAATAAAATACAAATTCACATAATATTGCAGCATCTTTTTATCACAAGGTAGTCAGTGGGATTCCCCGTTTTAACCAATGCTTATATAAAATAATTTTAATTAAAAATTCGGGTCTTGCAATATTTAATAACAATGAAATCTTTCCTACTAATCTTCTGATAGTTAATAGTATAGGAAATATGTTTTTATCCAAAAAATTCATGGTTTAATAACATTATATTTTATTTTTTGAAATTTATCTCTCAGCGGCCTTTATAGAGTCATTATTTTTCAAGTTATTTGCACTTTGTACTAATTGCTAATCTAAATATATTTTACATTATAGTCAAAAGTAATAGCAAATTAGTATCATACATCAATTCATTGTATATATTTTTTATAATAATATTGTAATAGTATTAAATATTTAAAATTTATTAAGTGCCCCCCAACAACATTTGCCGAATCATTTATTTTTAACTTACTTGCACTTTCTACTAATTGTCTATCTAATATATTTTTGTTGCATTATAGCAGTAAATTGGTTTAGTATCACATTTGAATTTATTGTAATATATTTTGCGGTTAATGCAATAAGCTAATAATAATAATTGCAAAATTCTCGCATAATTTTTGATTGACATTTCATTCAGCAATATAAAATATTTGGATCGAGCAATAAATATTGTTCAGTCTATTTCTGATCTAGCCTTTTTTTATATAATGATAATAATTTTCAAAATATATATCTCAACTACTTTTATATTATTTTCACCTACATATAAGAAACCTTCATATATCATAAAGCAGCTTCTTCTTATCACAAGGTAGTCAGTGCGATTCTGTTTTAACAAATGAATATGAAAAATGATTTTAATTAAAAATTCGGGTCTTGCGATGTTTAATGCAACTTTTTCTCCTAACCTTTTATACTATTCTCTGTTGCAAATACTCACCGTACGATTCTGTTAGTAGACCCAAAAATTGCGTATTTATATATATATATATATATATATATATATATATATAATATATATATATATATATATATATATATATATATATATTATATCACACATCACTGCAGCAAAATCTAATAAAAGCTTCATATTTTTTCGAAAAGCACATTTAATGTCGCGTAGCGCAGAGTAATAGCAAAAACTGCTGGTGGTAGGTTGTAGATGAAAAGTATAATTATTTTGTTTAATATAGGTCAAGTAGACGTTCTGCAATCAAAAGCATTTTTGCTACTACCAGTGTTTTAATATAAAGTGATAAAGCAGTGTTAATTAAAAATAATGCAATGTAAAATGTTTTTTTATGCGTACTAAAATTTTCATATAACAACATTTAATTACAGATATGTTTGTAAACTTTGTAAACTTTGCAAAAATTTTTTTTTTCGCAAAAATATCAATAAAATTTTAACATTTTTTTTATATTTACATAGAGCAGAGATTAAACCAATGAGAAAACAATTTTATTAGATAGCATAAAGAAATATTTAAAATATTTTTTTTCACATCATTAGTTATTAGAGCAAATCTCAAAAGAAAATTCCAAAATTTTTTTGGCGGCATAAATTGTTGAGGGTAACCCATTCGACATTTTTATGACCTGCTTCTAGATTATTTTTTCTAGAAATAAAATTTTTAGTTTTTTTATTTTCCTATTAGTTTTGTCATCTATTTTTATCATTATTTCAGGGGAAGCTTTATAGCCCATCTATCTATCATACCGTCTCTAGTGGGGATAATGCTCTAAAAATGTT
>NW_020539726.1:5972746-5991569 GCF_003426905.1 Ctenocephalides felis | reverse complement strand
GGCAAAAAATTTAAAATGAAAATATTATATACCTTTACGTTTCAATGCCTTTTCACATTTTGGCATACCTTAGAAAAATTGATTTTTGAAAGATCGGTGTATCCGATCAGAGCGATTCAACAAGCATATTGATGGTTTTGACGTTGTCTGTTTATGATGTTTTTGTTCTTGTGGATAAATATTTATATTATATTATATTTATAAAATACGACAATACATTTTGTAGTATTTATAATAATTCTTTCAAAATGATTAATCACTTTTATTTCGCGAAGGTTTAATTGTTGTACGGGAAGTTCCAGAAATTTGTTTCAAGGGACAATGTCATGCACCGGTCAATTATAATGAAAATTGAAGTGTTATTATTCTCTACTTGCTATAATACGCGGCAAATGAGATTTTTTATAGAAACTTTTTTGATAAAATCGAAGTTACTTTTGGAGAAATGTATCTATTTTAGAAGTAATAATTTTCATTGAAAAAACATTCATAAAGGAATCTAAATTTTAAAATTAAAACTAATTTTTAAAAGCGTAATACATTTTTACATATATTCTACTGAAAGCCTTACTTAATAATATTAGTAGAAAGAGTAATACTAGGAGAAGAAGAAAAAATGTTTATGATCGCTTTTTTATAAAATATTAAAATAAGCCACTGAAATTGATTTTAAATCGGAATTCATTTTAAATTTTAAGATTCACATCACCAATTTCTCCGTCGCCATTTCTAGGTATTTATGTAATTTTTTTTCTTATTCTAAAAATTAAATATATTCAATAAATGTATTTATTAAAAATAACTATTGCACAAAATTTATATGTATTCATAATATTTTTGGGTAAAATTTGAAGTATCCTAAGTTTGTATTTTTTAGGGTAAAGAGGTTTTTAATATAATGTGAATCAGCACTCTGGACAACTCGACATCCAACAACTAGTAAGTAAAACTTAAAATTTTAGATTGAAAATAATAATTTTTTATACTGCTTAAGGAAAGGCAAAAAAAATCGTGAATTACTATTATTATAAAAAAAATATTACTTTTGAAAACATATCACGATCTCATAAATCTCTGATACATCTATTCTTGCACATTACTATATTTTTCTACGTTTTTGATATAATTATTTGCATATATTATTCACAGTTAATAACTATTCGAATCAGACTTTTTAATACAAACCGGAATTTTTCAGATTAAAGTAGTTTTTATATAATAGAAGCATTTCCGTCTAACTGAAAAATTCATATATATATTCATGTATTGATATTAACATTTATAATCTTGCAAAAAGATTAAACTTTAATCTTCCACATATGTATATATTATTACCTTTTTGATGTATTTTTGTTCTTATTTTTAACATCAATCCTTAACAAAGAAATAGTTCAGTTCATCCTTCTTGAACTATAAAATAAAACTCTAAATTATATTAACAATTTATTTGTACATAGTTTGTGAAAGGATAATGTAATATCATTTTATATACTTTTCAACCTAATTTAATGCCAGTCACAACCGTCTCTCGGTTGTCGACGGATGTCACACTGTTTCTTTCTTGTGTTATTTGATTTTATAACTAATCAATCGTATTTCAGTATTTGCTAGTAGACAAAGGTTCAAATTACCATTTAATTACTTTTCTCCCAACCTAACTGGTAAATTAACAAAATTATTGTGATCAAAAAAAGCGGCACAACCGTACCCAATATCCTTGTACATATTGTACAAAACATATCCCATGTAGAAATTAATATGGTCTGAATCTACAAGCAATATAAAATCTACATTGGTCAAATTTGGAACCAATATCGGCTGGTCATAAAAATTGAACATTTTTTATATTGAGGCCATATAGGTAAACCAACATTGGTCTATATTGGTCTATATTTGGAAATTTGGAACCAATGTTGCCTACAAATTGTTGAATGTTGGTAAGGTAATATACAATTAGACAGAGAGCTGGTAAACATTTAGAATTATTAATTATTGAATTATTCTGAAACTTATAACTGATGTTGAAATATTACACAAATATTTGAAGATTTGAAAGTTGAAATAATATAACGCATAAATCAATATCGTTTATTTAACAATAAAACACCTGAATGAACATTAACGTAAATTTATTAAAAATGTTTTTGTGGAAATTCATTATTAAATATAAACAATGATACAAATATATAACTGCATTAAAAATATGATTATTCATAAACACAAAAGTGTCATGAATATTGATTATTTTTTAATGGATATTTATTAATACATATCAAGTATTTTTTTTTATAACAATAAAAAAGGCAAATTAACTTTCTATTTATAACATCGTCACTCGATAAATATTGTACAGCACCTGAACATTTTATTCGTTGTTAATATATTTATTATCCATTATGAAATATTTATTTCATCACTAGAACAGTCATTGGGAAACCTACATTGCATTTGATATATATCAAGTAAATTATTTATTTATTTATACGCCAATCGGCTTTATACAGTTTTATAATATTGTTGCTAATTCATAACTTGTATATTATATCTATATACATATACACACAGATATAACACATACATACACATCTACTTACATACAGATAGACATACATATATACTCAATTTAAATCGAATAACAGCAACAAAATTAAATTAATTTAACTATTTGTAACATCGTCATTCGATAAAACACTGTACATCATCTGAACATATTGTATTCATTGTTAATATAAATATTATTCATATTATGAAATATTTATGAGCATTGAAATGAGGTTATGAAATTTATCTTATCGTCTAGAACAGTGACTGGAAAATCTTTTCAATCATAACCCCAAAATATTTTTGACCAAGTTTGCATTGTCATTTAAAACTTGTATTCCTTGTTAATATAAATATTATTCATTATGAAATATTTATGAAAGCATTGAAATAAGATTGTGAAATAGGATTGACTTAACACTTCCCTTTAGAAATGATAACTTTTATCTTATCGTCTAGAACAGTGACTGGGAAATCTTTTCAATCATAAGCCCAAAATATTTTTGACCAAGTTTGCATTGTCATTTAAAACTTGTATTCCTTGTTAATATAAATATTATTCATTATGAAATATTTATGAAAGCATTGAAATAAGATTGTGAAATAGGATTGACTTAACACTTCCCTTTAGAAATGATAACTTTTATCTTATCGTCTAGAACAGTGACTGGGAATCTTTTCAATCATAAGCCCAAAATATTTTTGACCAAGTTTGCATTGTCATTAAAAACTTGTATTCCTGTTAATATAAATATTATTCATTATGAAATATTTATGAAAGCATTGAAATAAGATTGTGAAATAGGATTGACTTAACACTTCCCTTTAGAAATGATAACTTTATCTTATCGTCTAGAACAGTGACTGGGAAATCTTTTCAATCATAAGCCCAAAATATTTTTGACCAAGTTTGCATTGTCATTTAAAACTTGTATTCCTTGTTAATATAAATATTATTCATTATGAAATATTTATGAAAGCATTGAAATAAGATTGTGAAATAGGATTGACTTAACACTTCCTTTAGAAATGATAACTTTTATCTTATCGTCTAGAACAGTGACTGGGAAATCTTTTCAATCATAAGCCCAAAATATTTTTGACCAAGTTTGCATTGTCATTTAAAACTTGTATTCCTTGTTAATATAAATATTATTCATTATGAAATATTATGAAAGCATTGAAATAAGATTGTGAAATAGGATTGACTTAACACTTCCCTTTAGAAATGATAACTTTTATCTTATCGTCTAGAACAGTGACTGGGAAATCTTTTCAATCATAAGCCCAAAATATTTTTGACCAAGTTTGCATTGTCATTTAAAACTTGTATTCCTTGTTAATATAATATTATTCATTATGAAATATTTATGAAAGCATTGAAATAAGATTGTGAAATAGGATTGACTTAACTCTTCCTTTAGAAATGATAACTTTTATCTTATCGTCTAGAACAGTGACTGGGAAAATTTTTAACCATAACCCCAAAATATTTTTGTCCAAGTTTGTATTGTCATCTAAAACCTTGTATTCCTTGTTAATATATTTATTATATATCATTATATATTATCAATATAAATAATTTATGAAAGCGTTAAAATGAGATTGTAAATGTAATTGACTCTACTTTTACCTTAAAAAATAATGACTTCATATCATAGTCTAGAATCTTGCTATGCAAATGTACAGATTTATTGACATTCTACATTGCATTTATTATTATCAACATTATGATTATTCTGTCAAAATTTTATTCTTTCCTTTCTACAACTTATTTAGTTACAAACTTTTGATGAAAACCTTTTCGATAAAATTTTACTACTAAGCAAACCAGTTCTCTATTTTCTGCGCTTACAACAATATTACCTGAAAATAATAAGAATGCGTTTTAAATGCAGAAGGAAATAATTATATTATAGCAACTATTGAAGCTTACCTTTTATAAATATGAAGTATAGAAATTTTTTCTCTCTACTATATATTATTTCCTGAAAATAAGTAAGTATAAGTTTTAAATGTATAGACAGAATAATATTGAGAAGTATTATATGCATTCACCTGGTAGTATAACCTCGTAAATCGTTATTGAAGACATGCAAATCTTGTTGAAAATATTCTCAAAAATTTCAGCTTTTTCATTTCATTTCAGCACGACACAACACTTCTCACTGTTATATTTATTTACAACTTATAGCTCATAACACAACCTACACACATACACACATTATCACTATTTTTTAAATTAAAACATAATTTGATTATTTACAAACGAACAAAAAATACATTTCACTAAGTGACGCTACCGCTTTCTCTATGCATCAACCATTTTGTTGTGTTAATGCGCGTCAATCATCGAATTTACTAGAAACGTATTCGTCCGCGTCAAAAAGTAGAAAACTCATAGCTTTATTAAATTCAAGATATTTAATAAATTCGTAAAGAAATCACAATATATATTATTATATATTATTAAATTTGTCTTAGAATACTTAGTTTTCTCTCATATAACTAATCTTCGTATTGTAAACCGTTGGAAAATAAGCTAGTCAGAGTCCTGTAATTTAATAAAAAAATCCAAATTCATATTGTCATAAATAAACCATGTAAAGTATTATACATTGTTAGAATCGTCTCAAAATTTTTAATTTTTCTCCATATATCACAACTTGTATTTCAAACGGTTTGGCCTATGGGCGAGTTGCAGTGCTAAAATTCAAGAAAAATTGAAAAATCTGAAAATAATTATATGAACACACATATTGAATTATATATCATTTTATTCGTAATTTTATTCTACATCTTTTGTCCGAATAACCTTTTTACGTATCTGTAACCTTTTAGCTTGTAGTATTGAATATTCGTGAAAATCACATGGTTAAATATTCAAAGGCTTATGTCTCGCGTATATTGCTTTCATTCTGTGCGAGTCTATGGCCAAGCGGTAGCGTTGCTGGCTCTTAGCCTCGTAGTCTCAGGTTCGATCCCAGACAAGACTTTTGTTTTTTATTTTAAATATAATAACAATAATTAAGATTTTTTTTAAAATTTGGGCTAATTTTATTCAGAATGACAAAAATCGACAAAACATATAATTAGCAATGTGGATTTTCCCAAGAAAACAAACCTCTACTGTGGGAAACAATATTTATTATTAACATGAAAACAATATTTAATAGTCAATTATAAAAAAAATGTTGCATCAATATTTATTTTTTATTTTGAGGACAATATTTATTAGCTTATGATAAAAAATTTTGTACCCGATGATAAAATTTTTTGCATAAATATTTATTTTCAATTTGACGATAATATTTTTACCTGATGATAAAAAATGTTGCATCAATATTTTTATTTCAATTTGTGGACAATATTGTCAGCTGATGATAAAAAAATATTGCATCACTATTTATATTTCAATTTAAAACAATATTTTTTAGCCTATGATAAAAATGTTGCATCAATATTCATATTTCACTTTGAGAACAATATTTTTAGCCTATGATAAAAATATTGCATCAATATTTATATTTTAGTTTGAGGACAATATTTATCAGCCGATGATAAAAAATATTGCATCAATATTTATATTTCAATTTGAGAACAATATTTTTTAGCCTATGATAAAAATGTTGCATTAATATTCATATTTCACTTGAGAACAATATTTTTTAGACGATGATAAAAAAATATTGCATCAATATTTATATTTTAGTTTGAGGACAATATTATCAGCCGATGATAAAAAATATTGCATCAATATTTATATTTTAGTTTGAGGACAATATTTATCAGCCGATGATAAAAAAATATTGCATCAATATTTCTATTTTAGTTGAGGACAATATTTATCAGTCGATGATAAAAAAATATTGCATCAATATTTATTCTTCTATTTGAGGACAATATTTATTAACCGATGATAAAAAATATTGCATCAATATTTCTATTTAGTTTGAGACCAATATTGGACAAGGCCATTTATAGAGATTATTGCCTCAATATCGGCTAATGTCGGCCTGATCGATTAGTTGACATCATCACAGAACCGACGTTCGCCGATATTTTTGCAATATAGGCAATCACGGCCACAGAAAACCGATATTGGTAATATATTGTACCGATATTAATTTCTACATGGGATACTTTTAGATCAATATTATCGCAGGCAGTATTTTAATAACGTGCAAGCAGGTGTGTCATTCCAACTTGATTCCAAAACAATTTAACTACGACAAGAATTCTATGAAAGCGAGGCGATATCTGTATCAGATTGTATTGTATTAGGAAAAGCATTTAGGCTAATAATAATACAGTGTCATCTTTGAACTGTAACTCGTTGCCGCAGAACACGATTGTACGCGTTCTGCAGAGTCACATATGAATATTCAACTAAAGCACTCCAGGTTGCTGGTCCCTTTACCTTACACGGCTCTTGATTGAATCTAATGCGAAACTCGCATGATTTTTACAACCCTCATTACTACTCGCTTATAATTAAACCCCTGAATATTATTACCCCTGATGTAGATGATAGATGCCATGCTTGATTGCTTTCCATGTTACTTCATGTTGTATTAATTATGCCGCTGTTGTGAAACGGAATGTAGCTATTGCCATGTGAATTTTTGCGTCGTGCAAAACATGCAAATTTTGTGTAAATTACCTTTCAAGATTTAAGGATTCTTAATTGTGTTGATATTACTCAACGAAGAGAGCCATTGATGTACTCTTGGTATACCTCAAGGCGACCTTATATGGTTTTCTTATAACACATTGTCAGTACATGTGTATTTAGATTACAATCATAAATTTTTATATGAGTTTTCACCGTTTCATATTAATATATTAGGTCTGTTTGAAAGTTTTGGCAATCGTGCCTTATGGCAAATTGCTCGAACTTCCCGTACCAAAAATTAAATACTTTGAAAAGCTTCAAATTTTTGTAAAATTCTGAAAAAAATAGGTTTTGTGAATATTGTCATTTTTGAAAAAATTGACTTTTTATATTTTGCATTCTTTTGAAAATTTTAATTCAATTTTGAAACAATCCAATCGCGCTGCGTGCTGCGTATAGACGAAATATCGAACCGCAAAAGCGCCGCGTGGCATTCCTACGGATAAAAATTTGTATGGGACCCATAGAAATATTAGAAAAAAATCTACTTATTGTTAAATGTTTATAATATATCTAATAATTTGATAATAAGTCTAATGATCAATTTTGTCCGCCAATTAATTTCTTTTATATTTTTTTCATTTGATCTAGGATATCGCTTGACCTGCCTCCGCAAAAAATTTAGTCAGTTTTTCACGTTAATACAAATACAATGTCTTATGAATCACTAAAATCGGACGCTCCGTTATCTCTAAAGCTGAAAAACGATTTTTTTTTAGCCCCGTATCTTTGAGACGACTGGATCTGCCTCAGCAAAAAACCAATCAACACGTTGAATGTTTTTTGAATTATTTAAATCTTTTGTGATCTTTTGACAGCGTGAAGGTAATTTGTATACCCCCTTGTTAAAAATTAAATAATTGAAATAAATTAACTATGATAAATATTATAAATAATATTATCATTTTTTATAAAATTATTAGTCATCAGAATTACCGTTATATTATTGAAATAAAACTTGATATTGAAATAAATAAATTACAAGATATTACATAGTAAATTACAAGTATGGCAATAACTCAGTTATTAATGTTTAAAAAGTACAATTTTGAATAAAAAATGGCGAATGTATTTATCGACTTTGTGTTTTTTTATTTTCCTCATGGTGTATTCTAATTGTTAAAAACATATTGGCCACGAAGTTTAGTAGATGAGAGTAATGCTGTTTATGCAACATGACATGGTGCGATTTAAAAAAAATTGCTAATCCAAAATCATTTGATTTGTTATTATAAAACTATCAATATTTTTCTTATAAATTATATTGACGAATTACGTATAATTTCTTCGATGAACAATTTTAAACATTTTGTCAGGCGGGTATGATACCCGGAGTTAAAACTGAGAGTACTTGCCACACAACAAAAAATAGTGCGTCTATAAGACTTTTTTTTCACATCAATTTGGAGAACACGATTTAATTTTATTTTAGGCGGCACGTGATAAATGAATGAATCGGGAGAATCCGCGATTGTCGGCAACGTTTGCTCAGGAAGTGACGTCACAGTCCCATCTATGTTTGTGCACTTATTTTACTCTCTACCAGCATATGCTATTTACTGTTCAATTAATTATTGCTTCGAGAGTATTATTATTTTAGCCATAGTGATAATTTTACGAGTATTATTTCTGCAAGTAGTTCTTCATATCTCGTTGTAAATAACACATTCAATTTGTATATATACATTGTCCCTCATATTCGACAAAGCCCCAAAAATATATTATAAATTACAATTTTGAAACAAACTTTCATGATATAAATCAAAAAAAGATTGACACTTAAAAAAGTTTTTAGCCACTTCATGTATTCTAAAAACAATGCTATGCGGAAACGCAAAATGTAATTAGGATGTATAATCAGTTATATATTTGAAATACTATTTTTTTTATTGTATGTTGTTTGTTGTAATAAACTTAGATAATGAAATGCAAATACAAACATCTGTAAAAATTACATAACATTTTCATTTAAAAAAAGTCGCAATAATAAAAATAGAAATTTTTGTCAAGTTAAAATAGTAATAGTTGTGTGTGACGTTACTAAATATATACAAACTTTAATTTGTACGTAATCAAATTCAAAAATTCTGAAGGATAGTTTACCATTTCATTGTCATCAACAACTGTATATGTTGACTTAAAAGTCATTATATACAGCCTGGCATTAACTGTTGATTTGAAAATTTCACTCAGCTCTTCCACTCAGCAATTATGATCATATAATTTATTTGTATATTGTTATAAATACTATTAATTAACTCTTTTTTTCTTGATAATGGTGCAGAATCTTCTTTTTTTAACTTTATTAATTCAGTATTTGTTTCCTGTTTTATTTTATCTTCTATATCAATTAATTCTCCGCAAACATTTGTGCTAATGGATCTGGCTCCAATAGCACCCGCATGTTTGTGGTCAATTTAAGTTTTTCAACAGTTTTCCACAAAAATGATCGTTTCAAGCATGCATTAATCTAATCCGCGTAAGTTGATCGAGATATGACCGGTAAAGTTTAAAATACCTGACAAAAGTAAGAAAGCACCCGAAAATTTTATCGTTATAGTTCTATGCAATGCTCCCAAAGAGTATTTATATACCATTGTTCATTCACCGCAAATTATAATCAAACTTTTGCAATACTGCATCAATTTACTATTCTTTTTTATTTACATATCGCATTTGTTTATTATAAATGTCTAATGGTAGCTTGAAAGTGGAATGTGATTTTCGTTCTCCATCCAGCAAAGTATCCGCAATACCAGACGATGCTACTGCCAAAGCTGTTTTTTGTGATCTTACTTTCGCAAGAATCAATGATATAACGAACGTTTCCCTGTTTCTCCTGGTGCGTCCAAGAAAAAAAGAAACGACCTGTTTCTGCTTCAACGGTCAGCATAACCCAACCATAAATAATTTTCTCATGGTGCGTCAAGAAAAAGAAAGCCCTTGTTCTGCTTCAACGGTCAGCATAACCCAACCATAAATAATTTCTGTTCTTCTGTAGTAATTGCTCACATTTTCTATAATTCTTGCTAAATTTTCAAATCATATTTTTGTTCTCTTTTAATCTATAATGAAAAAAATCTGATAGTGGGCGATTAGGTGATTGCAATCCATAATAATCAAGTTTTAAGTTCGAAATTTTAAATGCTTTATTTAAATTTCCGGTGTATATTCTACGTTCTGGATTGATATGTTCTCCTAAACCTAAATAAAACGTCTTTGACTTATAGTTTTCATATTTTTTTCACAAATTTTGCGCGTGCGATGGAATAACAAGTTTTAATATGATGGCAAATAATTGTCTAATGTTATTTTGCATCGATGTCAAGAAAGCATCAGTAAGTCCCATTGATTATCGCCTTCCAATAACAGCAGCTCTCAACATGCCTCTTGATATGTATTTAATAATTGTCCGTTTACTATTCGCAAATATTGGAAAGATGTAAGCCCTCGAACTTCACTAGCAGCAATCTGAAATAATTTTTTTTTGAATGTACAGTGTAAAGTCTTCCCAATGTTTCTGCTTTGAATATACTTATGATGTCTTTATATGATTTTCTTGTTTTCTTCTCTAACACTTTTTGTTATTTTGTTCCACGTAAAATAACGCGGGCTATCAGTATATAACAATGTTTTTGCGAATTGACCGTATACATCGTTTTCGTTGCACAGTTTAAAAAATCTGTCAACGTTATTCTCGGTGGCTCAATTGCTCTTTGTGTAATATTTTCTTCAGTAAAGTACATACTTTGTCCGTTTTCAAGATGCTGGACAGGAGGCTCCCTTTGGTGAATTGAGAAACTAAAAATATGCCAAAGTGCCTCGTTGCTACTAATGTATCTACCCAATTGATATGTATAATTTCGTCATTTTTATTTATGTTTTATAGTTCAAATACAGCCAAATCATTTACTTTATTTACATATTTACATATGTACTTTATCGATTTGACCAAACTACAAAGCTCTACATTAATATGAGTCTCATAAGTTTTTGAAAGTAACGGCCAGTATGCCACAACCCAACGATTATCAACTTCTAGTACATTATTTGAATTACGCAGTCTTATTGTGAATGTTTGTCCACCATGGATGATGACCCCCCTTCTCAATTGTGTTAATTACATATTTTTAAAATAACGTCGGAAATCGATAGAAGAGCTAATTATAATAAAAAAATTCTTTCTATAGTTTTTCAAAAAACTAATACTTTTCAAGTTACTGGCCACTAAGATTCAATATTTTTGGCGTTTTTTCTTCGTCTTTTTGCAAATATCTCCTTAATTATACATTTTTAACGAAATTCATGTAATGAACAAAATAATGTCAATAAAATTCTTAATATTTCGGTATTACCTAAGTGTTCTAGGAAAAATATTAAGCAAGATTTGAAAGAGCAAAATCGTTTTTTTTTTCGTTCAAGATTTAATTGGTGTATTTAAAGCCATCTAGTGTCGAGGTTTTTTACATTTTATGCATTTCGTTAAATTGGTTTTATAGTGCTCAACATAAGCTTTAAAATGAGTGCTGTTACAAGTTTTTTGGCGTGTAAAATGAGTGAGCTATCACGCAAATAAGAAGGCATATACGAAGTTTTTTCTTTTAAATCATATGGTTTAATGAGGCGCCATTTCCACCAGAATTAAAGTAATTCACATTCCATCTAGAATTCACTTCATTATAGACATCTTGATTCAGTAAATTCACTACTTTAGTACAAACTATTTTCAGAAAACTCACGATTTTATAAAAACTTTTTTTTTTCAATTTTTTTAAAAATCGAAATTATTTTCATTATATCTCAAAAAGAATAAAAGATACGTTTAAAAGCTTATAGATAAAAATCAAAGGAATCTCTCTGGCTTATTATTGTTTTTTATTATTTTTCTTTCACACAAAAATTGACAGAGTTATGAATGTTTAAAGACTGCTGCGCGACCGCGCAAATTTGTCATTTTAGTGTCTTGTTTTTTTTAGTATATTTCTGTCAAAGTTTATTGAAATTTATAAAAATTATATATTTATATTTTAAATTTACTTTTCAAAATTTCCTATAACCTAAGTTGGATATAGATGCACGCAATGAGCCAATAAAATTTAAAATCGTTTCATTAGTTTGGGCGTACATCGCGAACGAACATCGTGAAACGAGGTTTATATATATATATATATATATATATATATATATATATATATATATATACATATATATGACATTTTTTTATATGAGATATGCACAAATTTATTTTTTTAGACCCAAAAATATCGGTATTCTTACTCTAGCCAGTATTCCAAAGTGATCGTTAAAGTACAAGATTTTTTTTAAAATATCTGTTTGTTTTTGAACATACAAAGTTTATGTTGTACATGGTTTTGATCATAATGTACTACTAAATGAACTTAGCATTTCTTCTCTTGTAATTTTCTCAATCGTGTAATTGACTGGATATCTTATTTTAATTAAAATTTATAACAATGTTATAAATATAGAATAAATAAACTAGAAGAACTTGTTTTAACTTCCTATTAAAATTTTGTAATTTTCTTGTGTCTCTGTTTTTTCACGTTAGTAGTTTGTTAATATAGTAAGTTCAACTGAATGAGGGTTTTGATGTTGAATTTGTAATTTTTAATTATCAAAAAGGTTTGATTGATTCTGAACGAAATTATCTATATATATATATATATTATATATATAATAATTTATTATATATATATCTATACCAAATCTACATATTTTTATTAAATATATGCATAATTTTCAATTTTACGATCCAAATACGATATCGGTATTCCTAAGCTATCGAGAATTTTCAAGGTATTGAAAAAGTTCAAGGATTTTTTTTAAATATTTATTTTAGAACATCCAAAACTTACCTTGCTACAAGATAAGTTTTATTCTTTTGATCACAATTTAATTCTTAATGAATTTAACATTTCGTATCTATTCATTATCTCAACCTTATTATTTACTGTATTATATTTTTAAATAAACTTTATATCATTTTTATTGATTTTAACCAATTTTTTATTTAACTTTTAACGTTCCTATATATTTTTTTCTCTAACATATCTTTTAACGATTGATTCCTAAGTTTAATACTGTTTAAAATTTACATATAGTTTTAAAGTCTTCTTACTTTAACTCAATCAATAGATACTTATAATGATCAAAATTACCATATGCTGCTTATCCTTAGGCATACTTCATTGTATTGTTTATCTTTCATTTACTATTAATAAATAATTACTTAAAATTATATTATAGTTTCATTATAATTTTGCAAACAAGACTGTTTTTTTGAAGATTAATATTGAACATTGCACCTATCATAAACGGCCTTGTTATTGATTGATATTTACAAATATTTTTCTGTATGTGTTTATCTATAACTAATATTATATTGCGCAAAAAGTAATTTATTAAAATTTTTGAACACCTATATAAATTAATAAGTAACCATTTCAAATTTATAATTCTCAACAAAAAGTAGCTTTTCGTAAATATAAAAATTTCATAAATCATTTTCAGTCTATTTTTATTTCCATAAATTAAAAGTGAAATTCAAAACTTTGTATTCACACATTCATAAATAGTACATTTTCAAACGCCATTAAAATAAAAATCGTTTAATAAATTGTGTTATTAACCATTTTGTCATTTTTACCGAAGTCTTTGTTCTTAATAAATGTAGTAATAGTAACTGATTTATATATTGTAGTTTCTTTGTATTGTTTTTATGACTTTGTTTACAAGTCATATACATTACATCAATCAACTTACCATTTTATTTTATTAGTCTTTTTGTCAACAATATTATAAATTTTGTAGTATTTGAGTATATTGTAGTTTTGAGGCAGTAATATATATATAATTATCGCAAAATATCAAATTATGGCTTTTATTACACCATCCTTGAATTAATATATCGAATGGTATCTAATATGTAAATCAATTTAGTCAATTATGTAATTGTATTATTAACTTTTTTTGCAAATGTTCACTTATGGTTTTCTTCATAATGAATGAATTAACTAATTTATAGTTTTGAGGCTCTAATATAAAATTATTGCAAAATGTCCTTTTATGGCTTTTTTTACAATATCCCTGAATTAACGTTTGGAAAACACGATTATTGGTATCGTATTGTATTAATATCGAACGAAATATCGATTGCTCTCTTCAATCTTCATGAGTTAAATTCTGATTAAATATGATTATTTCAGCCAGCACATACAAACTGGTGCATCCATTTTTTGATCTCAAAATTGCTAACTATTTTCAAATTGAGGTTGGATCAAATATAACATTCATTTTCTATATGTATTTTATATGAATAAATTGATAAATTCAGTTTATATGAAAGAAACCTAAAAAAAAAACATTCATCTTATTTTGAAACGTGACTGAAAATATATTTGTTGAAACGTGACTGAAAATATATTTGTGATAGCTCTCACACACATAGATTTTTTTTGAATAAATAAATAATCTAGAAAGGAATCTCATTATTATAATGAATTTGTTAATTTATGCTTATATCAATAACACGATATGTTCAGATACAGTTTTGTTTCAAAGCCACATTTTTATAGCGAATATTTTTTCCATAAAATACAAATTCACATAACATTAAGCAGCATCTTTTTAATACAAGGTAGTTAGTGCGATTCTCCGTTTTAACCAAGGTTTATAAAAAATAATTTTAATTAAAAATTCGGGTCTTGCGATATTTAATGACGATGAAATCTATCCTACTAATCTTTTCATAGTTAATAATATAGGAAATATGTTTATCAAAAAATTTCATGGTTTAATAACATTATATTTCATTATTTGACATTTATCAAGTAACTCTCAGCAGCATTTGCAGAATCATTTATTTTTCTAAATCTAAATATATTTTTTTACATTATAGACAAAAGTAAAATCAAAATCGTATCATCAATTTATTGTACATATTTTTTTATAATAATTTTGTAATTTTGTAATAGTAATTTATTAAGTACTGCCAACAACATTTGCCGAGCCATTTATTTTAAACTAACTTGCACTTTTTACTAATTGTCCATATAATATATTTTTGTTGCATTATAGCAATAAATTGGTTTAGTATCACATTTGAATTTATTGTAATATATTTTGCATTTCATTAAAGAAACGGTTAATGCAATACGCTAATAATCATAATTACAAAATTCTTGCATAATTTTTTATTGACATTACATTCAGCAATATAAAATAATTGGTTCGATCATTAAATATTGTTCAGTCTATTTCTGATCTAGCATTTTCTATATTATGATAATAATTTTCTATATTGATAATATTATGATAAAAATATATATCTCAACTATTTTTACATTATTTTCAACTACCTATAAGAAACCTTCATATATCATAAAGCACCTTCTTCTTATTACAAGGTAGTCAGTGCGATTCTGTTTTAACCAATGATATGAAAAATGATTTTAATTGAAAATTCGGGTCTTGCCATGTTTAATGCAACTTTTTCTTCTAATCTTTTATACTACTCACTGTTGCAAATACTCACCGTACGATTCAGTTAGTAGACCCAAAAATTGCGTATTTAAATATATCGCCTTTTTGTGTTATATCCATTGATAACATATTTTAAATTAATAAGTAATATATATATATATATATATATATATATATATACATATATATATATATATATATGTGTGTGTGTGTGTATATATATATATATATATATATCACACATCACTGCAGCAAAATCTAATAAAAGCTTCATATTTTTTCGAAAGCACATTTAATGTCGCGTAGCGCAGAGTAATAGCAAAAACTGCTGGTGGTAGGTTGTAGATGAAAAGTATAATTATTTTGTTTAATATAGGTCAAGTAGACGTTCTGCAATCAAAAGCATTTTTGCTACTACCAGTGTTTTAATATAAAGTGATAAAGCAGTGTTAATTAAAAATAATGCAATGTAAAATGTTTTTTTTTCATGCGTACTAAAATTTTCATATAACAACATTTGATTAGTAGTATGTTTGTAACCTTTGTAAACTTTTCAAGTAATTTTTTTGCGCAAAAATATCAATAAAATTTTAACATATTTGATCATGTACATTTACATTTTTTTAATATGCGGTAGAGCAGAGTTTTAAACCAATGAGAAAACAATTTTATTAGGTAGCATAAAGAAATATTTAAAATAGTTTTTTCACATCATTAGTTATTAGAGCAAATCTCAAAGAGAATTCCAAATTTTTTGGCGGCATCAATTGTTGAGGGTAGCCCATTCGACATTTTTATGACCTGCTCCTAGATTATCTTTTCTAGAAGTAAAATTGTAATCTTTTTATTTTCCTATCAGTTTTATTATCTATTTTTTATTACTATTTCAGAGGGAACTTTATAGCCCATCGTCTCTAGTGGGAGACTGATCTAAAAATGTTGTAGTCTCTTACGGCAATTAGAATCTGCTTCATCCGGGGTCTGCAGGTAAACAAATATACCAACCTTGTTTCATTTCAAGTATGATATTTTTCTATACACATTTTACTATTAACTATTATAAAGTCGCTTCTACTTGATTAAAGGCCACAACGTATGGCGAACGTATTTTTGTATTGTCGATTTCTTTTTTGGTTCTGATCACTATTGTTTAGTTTACTACATCTAAATATAAATTATAAGTACACGTTACTAATTATTTTATAACGCGTATTGATATTTTTAAGTGTTGTAGATGAAAAGTATATTATTTTGTTTAATATAGGTCAAGTAGACGTTCTGCTATCAAAGGCATTTTTGCTACTACCAGTGTTCTAATATAGAGTAATCAAGCAGTGTTAATTAAAAATAATGCAATGTAAAATTGTTTTTTTCATGCGTACTAAAATTTTCATATAACAGCAATTGATTACTAGCATGTTTGTAAACTTTGTAAACCTTTCAAGTAAATTTTTTTCACAAAAATATCAATAAAATTTTAACATATTTGATCATGTACATTTACATTCTTTTAATTAAGAAAAAGAAAACAATTTTATTAGGTAGCACAAAGAAATATTTAAAATATTTTTTTTCACATCATTAGTTATTAGAGCAAATCTCAAGAGAGAATTCCTAAATTTAAGTTAGATCCAACAGGTTGTTATATATAGCCTTTATAAAGGCTTCAATCGGCTAGGGTGAAATAGACCAACTTGAGCTTATACACTGACAAATGTGTAAACAATAAGAAAATATTAAATATAAAGGCAAAGTAAGATAAACACCTCAAAATTACAGAAGATAAATTAAATTGATACTTATTTCAACTCCAATGATGAATTTTTCTGACATAATATCATACGATTTTGTATGGTGTTGTGATCATTGCCCATGAAATATGTATTTCAAAAAAGAAATTGTATTTATCTTATATGTAATTTGGATGTTTATACCTATTGTTTTTAACCTATTTTTATGTCTGTCACTACTAACCCCACCGCTGCCACAACTGTCCCTTGGATGAGAACGGTTGTACCACTTGCCCCTTTTTTTATATGATTTGATTTTATGACCAAAATATCTTAAAGGGCAGTATTCCAGTATTTCCACGTAGGCAAATGTAAAAATTTCTATTTAATTTACTTTTTTCCCAGATAACTGGTAAATTGACAAAATATGCTGATCAATAAAAAGTGTCACAACCGTACCCAGTCTTTCCTGCTTTATACGTAGCAATATATATTAAATAGACAAAGAAATGTAGGCATTATTAACTTCCCGTAATCGTCAAAAAACGAAAATGAAAATTTTTATATATCTTTACGTTTCAAAGGTTTCTGAATATTTTGGCATACCTTAGAAAAATGGGATGTGTGTGTGTTTTTCGAAATATTTTTTTTTAAAAATGTTAATCGTTTTAAAAAAATAATAATTTTTGGTACGGGAAGTTCCAGCAATTTTTTGCCTTAAGGCACGAAGCCATGAGTCCTACTAGTTTATAATATAATCATGTAATGGAATTTTTATGAAAAGAGCGCTTACAATTGATAAAAAATGATTTTGAGCATCTATTTTGACGTTACAATTTATGAGAAGAAAACGAACATAGTTGCGGCTTTAGAGTAAAGAAAATAATCGAATTGAGATAGATTCCTTTGAGATATTTACAGTGAAAGGAGCAGTTTAATTTTCTTCATTGCATTGATACAATAATACATTGATTCAAGTCATCTGGCTTGGCAGATACGCGACTCGACACATTATTATATCTTTAGAGAAAATTCAGCCAGGCGTAAGAATAAACAAGATTATATTTTCACGCTTCGTATTTTGTATCCATTGTGCATTGTCTAAAGCCAGCCAGGCTTGCTGGAATGAAACATTGTTAGAGGGAGTCTCAGATGCAAAACTGTTGCAAACATTTCTTAATTATAATTTTAATTATTAATTATATTCCAGAGTGCTGGAGAGTTTATGTATGTTGCTAAGTACTTAATTTCTAAAATGAAAAGCAAGCGCACATGAACGATCTTACGTTGTTATTATCTCTTAAGATTTCATTTGCGATTACCGCAAAATAAAGTATGACTTTGAAATTTATCATAGTTTTGCTTAATGTAATTT